>NC_069101.1:968692-1268692 GCF_947172395.1 Bicyclus anynana
TGAGCGGAACTTCTTCTCCGACTCGTAGTACTCCAGGCGCGCGGAGCTCACGGGCGTCTCGGCGCGCAACACGAAGTATTTCTTCTTCATGGTCTTCAGCTTGTAGAGGTGGCCCTGCCGCACTACGGCACCGTCGCTCGCCGCCATCTCAGCGCATCAGGGTGCCAGACGCAGCTAATAACCTTGAAGTTGTTTACGCACTGATGAAAGTCACTAGTCTGTGCCGTCGCGACTAAAAATACGTACTATCTCTTTTGAATAGTGCGTAAATAGTAAACTCGTAACTATTCCGCGCACGGGCCAGGCCTGTGGGCGCCCTGCGAGCGCCCGCCGTCCGCCTCCAGCGTTAAACCCACCACACCACAGATTTACGCTCGAGATAACGGACGATAATACACTGCGATGCCGTGCGAACCGAAATACAATAACAAACGCTTTTCAAATCCATAATTTTGTACGCTCGCTATTACACTCGGTCATTCACAGATACACGAGTTTAGAAAGAGATAAAGATAAAATCATTCATAGTAAACGTAATCCGCACGCCCTTCCGTAGGAACGCAGGGCATGGAAGTCACGCCGTGGTCCATGCCCATGCCTTCGTGCGACATCAAAACAATCAATTTTGCGCGCTACACTGCACTGTTTCCGAACTTTGCGATTTTAGGAAATGAAAGAGTCATATTACACCACAACGTTTGTATGTTATGCACTTGATTTATAAAACTCCTGTATTTGCGCGTCGTTTTTTATTGGTTCCTCGCTATTGCGTGTCATTTATTCGAACGACGATTACGAGAAAGAAAATAGTGCCGTATAATTCGGATACTCGGACCACCAGCACCTTAGCAAAACAATAACATCAGAAATAAAATTATAATGTTAAATTGAATCTAACCAAAAACTAAAACGAATATTTAAATAACAACCTTTAAGTTGATGTTGATTTTTGAATGAATTTTTCTATAGTAACAAATAAAAAAGTTTTTAACTCGTCAACCTCAGGGCAGAGTCGGGCAGAGTACATTATGAAATTAAGATGTTTTAAATTTAAACTATTTAACAAGTGTCTTTTAGGCCAAAATTCAAAAAATCTTTTTTTGATTATGTTTTTGTTGATGGTAGCAGGCTTGGCGCACTCCGTGTTTTGGCAAAAACGTACACGGTCTAGGTACACGGTCGCGGTACCCTAAGGGGGACTTAAACAGGACTTAAAGAGGATGCTTTTGCACACACTACGCGACGTGCCGACCGTTCGTTATCGTTCGTAATATTATTAACCAAAAAAAATAATGAGAAAAAGATATTGTTGTGCATTTGGCTGCAATAGTAGATTGTTATACAAGGGGCTAAAAAACCCCATTTTAAACGAGGTATTTGTAGGGCACGAGCCGTAGGCGAGGGCCGCTTAAATAGAAACCGAGTATATAATGGGTTTAGTCCCGCGTGTTACACAATTCTTTTCACTACGATTGAGAGAAAGTAAAATAACTCGGTACGGTATTCAATGTTTTATTTTATTTGAAAATTAAATGTAGGTACAAAATGCTACAATTTTGGATGTTAAGGGAGATGCTTTTACCCGGTAACTTAATTTCCGACTACTGTGAAGTTGAATAATGAGTATGAGGGGTAAACATGGGAGATAATTGTTTAAAAACACCATCCGTAAGTGAATGCACTTGTTGTTCCTTTCTCCACTTATTAAATTTTTCGTAAGTAGGTGTTTCATTTGTAATGCTTTTTTGATCCATCTCCAAATTAGGGTCACCATTCTCACTAGATGAAGACATAACAATTAATGTTGCGAAACATGTAAATTACGGTCACAAATTCACAATGAATTTCTTTAAAAAAATCAAGTATTTATTATTCACGGCAATTGTTTTTAAAATTCTCGCTTTTTAATTTTATTTTTCTTTCAATGATTTTATTTTCGAATAAAACCTCCACCGTTTTATAGTAGGCTAGTGCTTGGCTAGTACTCGAAACAGACAAGAACTAAAAAAACAAAATTACTTTAGCCCCAGAGGCTGAAATGCTTGTTTAGCCCCGCTGCGAAGGCGGTAATAAGACAGTGTTTTTGAGCAAGAGTAGTGAAAAGTAAAATAAATGCAGTATAGATGAGAAAAATAAGGGGTATGAATGGAGTTTCAATTAATGAAAGAGTTAGATTAGAAATAATGTATTAAGAGTAGGTTGTGGTCTAAAAGTTTTAGTGAAAATCGAGACTAAACATACCTTTCTCGTACGTAGAGAGAACTTGACATATGGCTTTATGATTGCAACGTTATAAAGCAAGTGGCCCAATAAAAATTGTGGTCGTGAGCGTAATCGTTTTGATCGCTTAGTGGAATGTGCCCTAATGTATGTAATTTGACATTTGTTATAATTTGGTCAAAGTATCCGAAACAATTGTTAAATTTTATCTATGGCAATATTCATAAAATGTCCGTCGTCTTTTGTGTCCGTCATTCATTCATTCATTTACTTGCTAAAAAAGGTAGAGAACAGAAACGGGAAATGTTGGCAAATTAATACTAATAAATACGTGTAATGAATGTTTTGTTCTCTCATTTAAGCTAATCTTTGTGTAATATCTTGTGGTTTGTGCGATACAGTTAACTGGGACGGGTTATAAGTGATCTGTTTACATTGTGAAATAAGTTTTAGCTCTATAGCCGTGAAAAGTATATTCGTGTAATTCGTAGCGAAAGGAGACTTTTTTGTTGCGATTTCGGCGTTTTCAGTGCTCGGTGATGGTATTTATGGACCGTATCGGTGTACAGTTATCCGATATTCGCGGGTGGCGACGAGATTTTGGGTGTTTCGTCGCGTAATGTTGATCTTTCTGCGCTTGTGAACTGTAAACAGCGAAGTTGCAAGTTGCGACAACGGTTGCGGTTTGTAAGTTTTGCAACCATCATTAGAGCGTGAAAACCGTGTCAAGCTTGCACCCGCGAGATTTGGATCCTCTGATAATAACATTTACACTGCCTGTACGCACTAACTCGAGCAACTATTCTTATTAGATAACCAGTTTTTGCCCACGGTTTCGTCCGCGTAAGATTCAAGATAATTTACATTTGTACTAAAAATTGTATAACATCAGTCTTATCAGTATATTATGAACAAGTACAATTTATAATATTTTGCTGAAAAACCACTGAATCCTACTATACAATTATATTATCAGCCCATTTTAATGGCTCACTACAGGGCCAGGTCTCTCCTGATAGGCTAGTTATGGAGCTTTGACCCACCATGTTGCTCCAATGAGGGTCACCCACCGCTTACAATGTTTAATTGTCTTTTCAATTGATTATTGTAGAGTCAACATCTCCTAAGAAGCTCTGGTTTCACAGTAAAACATAAGTAGTGGGTTTATTATTAGGTCCAGGTAGTGATGCAGTTTGGATTCATTGGTTTTAAATAGCTACTTAAATTGATTATTAATTATTTATAATGGATGTTGGCTTCTTCTTGTATTAGGTTCTTTTTCCTATAAAGTTTGCCATTGTGTGTGTGTGTACTCTGTTGGGATACTCCATCCAGCTTAGCTTGCTCTAAAAGCTTAATCCACTGCTTATTATTAGCTTCTTTTATTTGGTTCATCATCATCATTATCCACCCATATTTGGCTCACTGCTGTGCTTGAGTCTCCTCTCAGAGTGAGAGGGGTTAGGCCAATAGACCACCACGCTGGCACAATGCAGATTTGCAGACTTCACACATGCAGAGAATTAAGAAATTTCTTTGGTATGCAGGTTTCCTCACATTGTTTTTCCTTACCATTTGAGACACGTGATATTTAATTTTTAAAATGCAACTGAAAAGTTGAAGGTGCATGCCCCGGACTGGTTTCACACCCACACCCTCCAGAATCAGAGGCAGAGGTCACATCCACTGGGCTATCAGGATCAATTTATTTGGTTATCAATTTCATGTTCTATAGAATTTGAATTCTTATAATCTAATATACATAATAGGTCTATTGATGAAGAAATCCAAATCCTCCAGGATGCAAGCTCTCTAAAGACATGTCTAATTTTACTATCAATTTATTAGGGTCACTTGGACTTTTTATTAATAGACCTGAATTAAATGGTCTCTTCTACTGTACATGCAGAATCCTAACAATAAATGATTTTTGACTAATTAACTAATGATTATCATATTTTATTTTTAGGTAACACTATAAAATGGACACAAGGTCATAGTTTTAGAGGTAATTTAAATTAATTGTATCAGAATATATTATTATAGTAATAGTAAAGTATACATTTGTGTATGTTAAAATATAATTTAATTTCAGGTTTATGATGGCATCTGGCACTTCCTCTTTGGAAAGCAATGGGAGTAACGGTACATTAATTTTCATTTTCTATTTTGATGTTATATTGCTTATAGACATATATTACATGTAATATAATTATGCAATACAACACTCACACTGTGAACTAAAATTGGCTATGCGATTAGTTTGTACACCATGGAAGTAGGTGTGAGAGGATTACTAGCAATATCTCGCTATAACTTGCATAATCTGCTTAAATACCTTGGCCTGACTAGAATTGCATTAAGTTCTAAAAGAGTTAGAAAATAATTCCTCAACCCTACACCTGTGGCACAAGTCCTGGGATTTTGTCAAAGGTATTCTCTGCTAAATGATGAGGATAAATTCATGGAATGCAAAGATATCAGTCTTTATTATTTTGACGGCCTCCGTAGCGCAGTGGTATGCGCGGTGGATTTACAAAACGGAGGTCCTGGGTTCGATCCCTGGCTGGGCAGATTGAGATTTTCTTAATTTGTCCAGGTCTGTCTGGAGGGAGGCTTCGGCCGTGGCTAGACCCTACCGGCAAAGACGTGTAGAAATCAAAAGGAGTGTGGATTTTCATCCTCCTCCTAACAAGTTAGCCCGCTTCCATCTTAGACTGCATCATCACTTACCATCAGGTTAGATTGTAGTCAAGGGCTAACTTGTCTATACTTCTATACTAATATTATAAAGAGGTAAAGTTTGTAAGTTTGTAAGTTTGTCACATTTTTTAAATCGGGTAATCTTCGGAACTACTGGTCCGATTTTAAAAATTCTTTCACCAGTAGAATACTACATTATCCGGGAGTGCTATAGGCTATATTTTATATTGGTATCATATATATTAGCCGAGTTATCACAGTTTTTGTCATACAGGTCGGACTGAAAATCCTCTTAAACAGACTTATTTGCATGCGCTGCCTTAACTATTGTGTAAAATTGAAATTAATGTATGGAGGCTTTATGTATCTTTAAAAGTTCTACAAAAAAGTCCGCGACACCATATATCTATCTTCTATATATTAGCAGATATAGTACCTTTTGTGCTTTTAAAAATTATTAATTTTATATACTTAGGTTTGCGTCATTATTTATGCTACTTAACTTAAATCCTTATCAAAATAAATTATTTAATAATCACAAGGATATTATGGAGATAAGATTTGCACTTTACAGTATGTTTATTACTTAAATAGTTTCGGAGATAATACAAAATTTCTAAAAGACGCAGAAATTCCGCTATATGACGCCCAGCGCTTTCATTTACTTAGTTCCCGTTCCCGTGTGAATATGGGGATCAATATATATATAATAGCCTATGACACTCGCAAATAACGTAGCTTTCTATTGGTAAAACAATCTTTCAAATCGGTCCAGTAGATCCAGAGATTACCTCCTACAACCACACGAACTTTACCTCTTTATATTATTAGCATAGAAGTTTCTATTTCTCTTGGTCATACCAGTACTCTCGAAGGACTGCTAAGGATTTTGCTAAGGGTAGGAGTAAGATAGAAGTTACAGGGTAGGGTAGGGTATGGGTAGGGAAGCGTAGGGGTAGGGTAGGTTTAGGGCCGGGTTTAGGGTAGTGGTAGGGTAGGGGTAGGATAGGCGTGAGATAGGGGTACGGGTGGAATAGGGGTAGGAAAGGGATAGGGTACGGGAAGGGTAGGGGTAGGATGGGGGTAGGGGTAGGGGTAGGATGGGGGTAGGGTGTAGGTAAAGTAGGGGTAGGTTTGGGGTAGGGTAGGGGTAGGGTGGGGGTAGGGGTAGGGTAGGGTAGATGTAGGGGTTGGGTAGGGTAGGGTTGGGGTAGTGGTAGGGTAGGGTAGGGGTAGTAGTAAAGTTGACATCGAAATTTACGCGGACGAAGTCGCGGGCATCCGCTAGTAAAGAATAAAAAAAAAAGTCAATTAAAGTTATTCATCTACTTTTGTTCCAGAGTCAATAACGCACAGTTACGTGAGCAATGAGAGGCACACGGCCGCCCAGCTGCCCATCGAGTATGAGGTGCTATCGGCCTCACAATGCTACGAAAAGCCCACCTACACACACACGCACACCATGAGCGCACCCTACGAGCTGGGCCAGTATGACGTCATCAATAAGCAAGCCAACGAGAGCCTCAAGCAGCAATGCGAGAAAGCTCTACACGACCTCAACCAGCTGAGGCGACAGCACTCGGAGACGTCGCGTCGGTGTGAACATGTCATGAAGGTAGTTGGATTTATTTTTTATTTACCTTTTTGACATTTATTTATTTATACTTAATGAAAGATTTGACTGTTCATTTGCATTGAATAGGCTCATTATTACTAAGGTAGACTAATTTTAAAAATTCTTTTACCAATGGAAAGCTACAATGTTATCGTATATTTTATTCCCTGTATTCCCACAGGAATGGGGACTACACAAGTGAAACCGAGTGGTTCTGCTATTAGGGACAAACTGGGTCTGTTAAACAAACAGATCAATGAGAGTTTTAAGATATCCATGACCCCATCAGAATGGGGTCATGGGGTATTTGGCTAGCAATGTCCATATTGTTACTGCTGACACGCAGCATTGCTGTGACAGTAAACACAGACGTCGAAACATTCCACATCTTAGCAGTTCTTCCCCTGTACCCAAGTGGCACGTCGATTCTCTTTCTACGATCGCAAACGCTTCGAAAACTACAAAAATGTATGGGAATGACAGATTTTGAACACGTGACCTGTCGATAACAAATGTCATTCCTAAACATTTTTCTAGTTATCGAAGCGTTTGCGATCGTAGAAAGAGAATCGACTTGCCACTTGGCTACAGGGGCTTATTAGAAACGTTGATGTAAAATGTCTTGTAAGGATTGTCAGGACGTCAATTTTCACATTTTTACGGCGTCTCACTGTTCGTTGGTTAAATGAGGAACTAGATTGTATAGTTTCTGTATTCCTGTTAACTTCCAAATTTGACTTACACATACATAATATGAGTATGTAACAGGGTTAGTAAAATAAAATCATGTAAAAAAGAAGTCTTATTACATGTAATTACGGCGTATTCAATAACGTTTTGCATTTTATTCACTCGCAAAGAACTGGAGCGTTGTTCAAAAGCCTCATTTACATGAGCGCGCGCTGCAAAAACCGAGTAAGCAGCTTTTTCATACATACAGAATAAAATATAGGTCACCAGGCCAAGTTTGCTTTTTGCGAGGTTCATTTCTGAAACGTGAATTTCCGTTGAATGGCGCCCGGCTCTCAATACTTTCTATAGGCGGCTCGGTTTCGCCTCGAGCCGTGAATATAATCAGAGATGTACTGCGATACTTCTGTTGGAAACGGCTTCAATATGTGGGTTACAGGATTTTATTACTATAGAAATGTTAATTTTTTTGAAACATAATAAAGAAATGAATGATTAACACTACTTCTTAAGTCTTTTCTACTGATTGGAGGGGGAGGAGTTTATTGTGTAAAAGAATAACAATTTCGTCATCTTGAGCATTTAAATATGGGATAGTTTCTCCCATCAGTTTGATTTAGTCTTTCTAGTCATCGTATTATGACATGTCAAAAAGTCCAACATTTTTTTTGCCCTTATAAACTATGATCTAATAAATTTTCAATAGATAAGAAGTGACTGACGTGTAATCCACGACGTGTATCAGCTGACTGTACTTTGTTTTAGATATTGGGTTAATATCTGTATAAATCATTCTAGAAATAAACAATGCCTGCTTATGCCTGCACCCTTGAAATCGCAGCTGACTTTTTCCAGGAGCCTCAAGTATTTTACAAGCTATCGTCCGAGCGATATGACCGAACTTTTTTTCCTGGTTCAGGGACCACAATAAGTGAGAAAGGAACAAAAAATTACGTTCTAATTAATAATAATAATTCATGTTTAGTGCTACAAACAATACATCCTATTTTAAATATTTTACGACTGTCTGTGACACCATACAGAAAGAGCTCAGCATTTAGCCATTCATTGCTAAAGCAAGGCCCAACGCTGATTTTCAGCTGAGAAGTCGGTAGTAAGTAGTGGTATAGCATGGCAACTTCGTTCGTAACACTCCCGTTACGCCAGTCCGTGCGGGTCGGGGGGCGTGTATCGATGAATGAAAAACCCACGACTGATGCACCTCACTTCCTCGCACGCACGATTTCACGCCCGCGCAGTCTTTCTCCCCGTCGCCCGCATATCATGCGAGTATCATCAACGAACTTGCCAGACTAAAAGATGCCATGTCCTGTTGTTGCGCAGGAGTTGGAGTACTTCCGCGGGCAGCACCGCGCCGCCATGAACCAGCTCGAGGTGTCGGCGCAGGAGGCGAGCAGTCTGCGCGGCAAGTATGGCGACCTTCTCAACGACAACCAACGGTGAGCATTGGTGGTTAGCGACACACCTGCGGCACGTTCCCTTGAACACGTTTGTAATGTTTTGCCAATTAGTCTTGTTCACAAAAGCCATTTATGCCAAAAAAAATTCTCCGTCTCCTAGAACTATGCTTGAGATGTCATTCGATTCGGAATTGAATGTAGATTTTGAAAAAAATTAAGGCCCGATCGCAAAAATTGCGATCTTAAAGATATTTCCAATTTGACAATAGATTCAGATTCACGATGCTTCGTGTAACGATGCGACGTGTAACGCAAGCGAAAGCTCGGGGCGCACAATTCATAACGCCAATGCGCGTCATGCGTGTGTGTCATACCGACTGATGTTTCCGTCACTGAAGTTAACGTGCTGTAATGTTCCACAGGTGTATCCCGCACTTACTATCTGCCCAGAAGTAGAGTCACTTTAAAGAAAACATAATTTTGTTCAAAGAAGAATCTATACTATAGACTTTCTTGATGAGTACTGTTTACCAACAAACAAATTAAAAAAGAGGGTATAAATCACTAGTCATTTCACAACTAAATAACTTTATGTAGCTTGTTCTTAAATTAATGCAAATAAATTTGATTAATAATCTTAGAACAATTAGATATGGTTAAAATATTTTAAATAACAATTTATAAACAAACAGTACATGATTTAAAATAAATAAGTTATGAAATGATATGCGTTTTCTGCCTTCATTTTTAATGTCTTTGTAGTAGTCGAGCTTCACCCAGGCTTCAAATATGTGAAGCTACGAGTATATGTAGCGCCTTTACGTTAGTTTATTTAAAGTCAGTGTTGCCAAGTTTCTATGAATAACAGTATTTCATTGTCCGCTAGACTGGAGCGCGAGGTGCAGCACCTGCAGCAGAACAGCGGGCCCGAGGGCTCGGACGCGCTCGTGCATACGCTCCGGAAATACGACGCTCTCAAGGAAGAGTTCGATTGTTTCCAGAAGAGGTGAATCTTATATATTTCATTTATTAACAACGACGCAAAAAAGTCTGTAGATATAAACATATTATAATAATATGTTTATATTTTTTACAATTACTTAGCTCCATACCTGTATAGGTACATGAACAGAAAGGAAAATATCTCGGAAATTTCTAGACACTCATTAAAAAAGTGGTTAAAATCCACATTATCTACAGTTAATTATGATAATACGGAAAACATAATGGATCCATATTTAGTCCACAAATAAAATAAAATTAAGATTGTATTTTGAAACTAGTACCTAATCTAGTAGTTAAATATTAAGAGTAAAGGTAAATATAATATTAATAGTAAAGAAGTCTAGTTATAACTCACACTCATACGCACACACACAGACATAGCCGCATACAGAACACACACGCACACACACAGCCATACCCGCACTTACACGCATGCATGTATTTACACACACACACACACACATACACACACACGCACTAACATGCACACAACATTAAAAATTATAAACTCTTTTTTTTTTAGTAATGTATTTTTAAGATCTTTGTAAAAATTCTTTTGGATATTGTATGGATATTGTATGTAGCAAATGTACCCAGGGAAGTCACTGGCCCTTAAGACACGGGCTTACCTAGTTTAAGGGCCAGGACGTCATTGCTATTTATATGTACCGAGTTTATTCAAATAAAACAATTCTTATTCTTATTCTTATTCTTATTTACAGACAGTGTGTCACAGACAAGTAGCGTGGCAGACACCCACCCATTTAGATGAAGTTAACTTGTTTCAAATAGGCTATACTTACTAGTACTTTTGGAAAGTCAAGTGTATTAGTGGGGAGTGACTATCACGAGTTCCAAAAATACATTATATTGAGAAGAGTCAGCAAAAGACTCAGTTAACAAAAGAAGTGGTGCCATTTTAATGTTACATTTCTTGTTATCCTTGCTTGCTTGCTTCCACTTCTGTTACAACAATTAAGTTATCATTTTATCCTAGACATATTGAATAATGTCTTGATTTTTTAAATTTTTATAATAAGTTCAAGCGAGGAATAAATTTATGACTACAATGGAATGTATTATGGAAAAGGTACGACCTGATGAACGTAGATTATTTTGCGCACTTTAATATGCTATGCTCCATGACAAACACTACGGCAACGCCACCCAGAATTTCAAGAAATGGCGCTGAAATGTTCAAATGTAAAAATATTAAAGTTAAGATTGTAAAGTATGCTCCAATTAATATAGGTACCTGAAATTGTATTGTAGCTTTGTATAATATGTATATTCTGTAATCTTTGTGGCCTTAGTTTTAAGCCTATGTAATCTAATAATTATGTACTTACTGTTACACTGTTTATTACAAATAAATCTATAAAATAAAAAATAAAATACTCAATATGTTTTTTATATGTGTACCTATATATAAAAATTAAAATGATAAATAATTTTGTTTGCAGGTATGACGACTTAATAGAGAATCACAACACTTCTCTGGAGAAACTGCGAATAGTCCAAGAGGAGAACAGTCGACTCAAGACGCAATGTCATGAGCTGACTCAGGAAAGAAACGCTGTGGTAAGATTTTTCACAATAGCTAAAAAAAAGGTTATATTGTTAAAAAAAACCAAGTAAATTCACCATAATAATGTTTTTATGAAAACTTCTATAACTTAACTTTATTTTAACACGTGGTGTATGAAGAATTGCGCTTTTGTAGTTGCCAACTATAAAAAATAAATGAAACTACCACCGCGCATAGAGACATCATAGTCTCTATGCGCGGGAATTGATAAGAAATTACGAGGTATTAGTGAAACCAAAGTTACTGGACATAGCTCAACTAGGAGTTTGAAAAAGTAAAAAAAATAAAGGGACATCTTTTAGCCAAACGCATTCCAACTTAGACAAATCTAAGACCTCATATGCCCGTTGTTAAATCGTCAACCAAGCATTTCAGACTGGAACATTACCTTACCTTCCTCCAGCTAATGCTGCTTGCAAACATTAGCGGCATGCGATTGGTAATTCTTCTCTGGACCAACTCTATCACAAAATGAAACAGATTAAATAAATGATTTACTACAACTAAGTTATATTATTCAATTGACATGTGCGTTATCCGGCTCGAAGGACCAAAAAATACACATGTATATTTTGTAGATACGCGAACGCAACGCTCTGAAGCAGCAGGTGGCGAGCGTGGTGCGGCAGTGGGAGGGCGGCGGGGTGCGCGAGCGTGCCGACATCAAGCGCCTCACCGACGAGAGGAACGCGGCCATGGCGGAGTACACGCTCATCATGAGCGAGAGGTGAGGCACTGAGCGGCATAGTTATAGTCATAGTCATCTTCTATTTATATACAACATGCTAAGTTCACCTTTTGTAAGCCGCCCTGACATTTATTAGTCCAATACAAGAAACCCTTAACAGTATTAAAAATGATCTCAAGGTAATTCATACTAGCGAAAAATAATTCATGAAAAAAATTATACAGAATTAAACAGGTTAATTCTGGTACGTAAGTATAAAGTCATTGAACTTAGACCTATATAGTTTAGACTAAAGTGAATGACCTCAAAGGGACCGACGAGCCGCATAGCGACATCGCGGCGGAGTTTGAAAATACAGGATGTTTTAAAATAATAAATTTTTGAAAGCTTATTACAATCGTAACTCCTCGTTTTTATATATATATGTTGACACCACGCTGATCTAATGCGGAATGCCAGAGTTTTTTAAATTCTCTGATATGCAAGTTTTCCTCAATAAGCTTTTCCTTCACCGTTTGAGACAATATATGTAATTTCTTAAAATCCAAATAGTAAAAGAATTTTTGAAATCTTTTCAGTTAATCCTCTCGGTCTCGGACTAATTACCTTCTATTGGACTTGTATCACACTCAAGTTTACCAACAAAGTTGTATATCGTTTTATTAAGGGGGACGAGGTAAACTTACCATCGAAAATATTTAACACCAATAAATATATCCTGGTGTTCTTACACTACCCCACTTTTAAATTTTAAATCGTAATACACACATGTGTAATTTTATCACAATGAAGCACCAATTATATAGATATAGTGTGTATGAATATATTAGATCTTGGTCACATATTACCTCAGGCAGGTTCAATAGAAGGTATTAGGTCTGAGCTGGTGGTGTTTGTGTTGCGCGGAGTGGTTGGTGAAGTGTCAAAGGGCGTATTACAGGGACACGGTGCACAAGGAGATGGAGAAGCTGTCGGACGACCTGCAGGCGGCGCTCAAGCGCGTGGCGGCGCTGGAGTCCGCGCTGCAGGCCTCGCGGGAGGAGCAGCGGGCCACCGCGCTACAGGTACTGGAGGAGTAGTTGCTAGTTGGCCAAATGTTGACGACTTCTGACGACAGCAAACCTACCGGACGACCTGCAGGCGGCGCTCAAGCGCGTGGCGGCGCTGGAGTCCGCGCTACAGGCCTCGCGGGAGGAGCAGCGGGCCACCGCGCTACAGGTACTGCAGGAGTAGTTGCTAGTTGGCCAAATGTTGACGACTTCTGACGACAGCAAACCTACCGGACGACCTGCAGGCGGCGCTCAAGCGGGTGGCGGCGCTGGAGTCCGCGCTGCAGGCCTCGCGGGAGGAGCAGCGGGCCACCGCGCTACAGGTACTGCAGGAGTAGTTGCTAGTTGGCCAAATGTTGACGACTTCTGACGACAGCAAACCTACCGGACGACCTGCAGGCGGCGCTCAAGCGGGTGGCGGCGCTGGAGTCCGCGCTGCAGGCCTCGCGGGAGGAGCAGCGGGCCACCGCGCTACAGGTACTGCAGGAGTAGTTGCTAGTTGGCCAAATGTTGACGACTTCTGACGACAGCAAACCTACCGGTACTTAAGAGCGCGCAGCGCGTCGGTACGATATGGATGAAATTCGAAGCGCAAACGAGACGCCGAATTATGACTTTCACGTGAGTGAATAGCACGGAGCGATTGACGCGCGGCGCAAATTTTATGACGTGAGCGCCAAAACCATTTTTACCTTTGCAACCATTGCAAGTAAATTAAACAACATTACGAAAAACAAAATGGCCATGTTCAAGATATATACCTAATTTTCTATACAAAACAAAAATTTAAGAAAATAAGTTTGTATAGTCATAACGAACACTTTGAAATATCATTTACCTAATATCAGGCTCCTAACTTTTCCAGAATCTGAGATCCAGAACCATTTGTAACCACCTAATTACATATTGCACACTGTTAACTGGCAAAATAATTGATAGCTAACAAAATGTTGACGACTTCTGACGACGACAAACGTACAGGTATTAAAGTCGGATGCAGTCTTTCTGACGTTACACCTCGTGCACGAATCCCACCCACCCGCAGTCGCCTCACGCGTCTTGATTTTTGTATAACCTGAGCGTAGGTCTTTTTTCAGACTAATAATTATTGATAGCTTACAAAATGTTGGCTACTACTGATTGTTCTATTTCTCATTATTTGAAGAGTGAATAGGCATCTTCTAAGCAAGCGCTCTCCACATAATATCTCTCCCTATAATACAGTCCAATTTCTTAAACTCTAATTTCACAACCTAATCACTGTTGAATATAGCACATTTTAAGTCTAACCTATGACCACGTTGTGGTATGTTGATGATGATGATGATGATGATGAATGAACCTCACTGTTCGCAGGCGGAAAGTCTTCGTCGCGAGATCGAGTCAGCGCTGGTGGACCGCGACCGCGCCATCAAGGAGTGCACGGACTTGAAGACGCCGCAGAACACCGCCACACTTGTGAAGTCTCGGTGAGTTACGATTTCCAAGTTAATCTATACCTACGATCTACAAGATTGTCATAAAATAGTCTTCATCATCATATCAGCCAAAGAACGTCCACTACAGGACAAATGCCTTTTGTAGAGACTTCCAAACATCTCAATCTTGAGCCAGTGAATCCCTGTGACTCGCTTGAAGTCGTCAGTCCGCGTAGTACGTAATCGCCATTCCAGCACCTTGGAATCCTATCGTCCATCGGCGCTTCGTCCATGTGCCCCGCCCATTGCCACTTCAGCTTCTATGACTTTGTTTCTTCTGCTGATTTCCTCATTTCTGAATCGATCACGCAGGGACACTCCAAGGGTTGCTCGTTACATCGCCCGCTGTGTGATTCTAAGTTTGCTCATGAGGCCCATAGTTAGTTAACAAGTCTCGGAACCATAGGTCATCTCTAGCAACACTCACTGTTTGAAGACTTTCGTCTGCTTTTGGCAGGCAGTAAAGTAGCACATAAAATAGTAAGGAAACCCATTCTGTATGGGAAATAGAACAATGAAAAGATTTAAAAATCTATAGAATAACTTACAAAGCGTAGAAAGAATACATCAAATTTAACTAGATAAATACATCTGCACCTGTTGTTTTATATACATTTTGCATTTATTATTTTTTCTAACCTTTTACAGTCAAGATAATTCTGCATATCACCACTTGGGGCTGACGAGTGGTGTTGGTACTGATGGATTCCTTAACGGGCAGCATTCCAATGATCCGTCCATGGACAAATTGCAAGGTGATTATTTAAATTAATCCCATATTAAGGTTATGTATGTGGTTCAAATTAAGGTCGAGATTTTTTATTCA
Source organism: Bicyclus anynana (assembly GCF_947172395.1). Lineage (NCBI taxonomy): Eukaryota > Metazoa > Arthropoda > Insecta > Lepidoptera > Nymphalidae > Bicyclus > Bicyclus anynana. The sequence continues at coordinate 983,976 of NC_069101.1, forward strand.
TATACATAACAATATTTTTTTAATATACTCAGATTAAATTGTGAAATTTTAAAAACTGCATAAAATACCTGCAAAGTTCAGTAATACATTATATGCTATTGGTCCATTCGAAAATTCAGGCAACCAATGGAAAAGTGTCTTTTGTATTGACATTAGTGGCATCATAGTGCCATAAAATACTTAAATGCTTAAAATACATTAGATATTTTAAGAGCTCATTTTTCAAAAAATAATAAAGTTTTATCTCGTGATTTTACTTTAATCATAGTGTTGTTATGACAGAAATCGATCAAAAATATAAAAAAAAGTACATGTATAATCCTTTTCATTTAATGTAATTGTTTCCCACGTTCAGGTTTGGTTGGTATGGTGGTGGACGCGGTGGACAAGGAGCGTGTTGACAACCTGGAGCAAGCCAACCAGGAGATCGAGCGCCTCAGGAAGCAGACCGAGCGCCAGCAGGCTGAGCTCAACGACGCGCAGAGAGAGGCTGAGGTTCGTTTTGTTAACAAATCCTAGAACTATAGGCTTGTACTAGAGCCCCATTTGGTTAAACTCGATGTAAACAAACCACCATAAATAGGGTTCTGAAATTTTTCCCCTTTATACATGAATCCTATCTTATTTATTTCAAGCATTTAATTAACTTGCACTCCTTTGTATAATTATTTAAAATTAATGACTACTATGAAGTTTCCAATTGGTTGTTAATATCTGCTTCCACCTGATTTGTGGTCTACATCAAATATGGCTCAACTATAGAATGTCTACGTTTGATTTACATATCGCTATCTCTGTCGTTCAAATGCAATTAAAGAGAGAGCTATTGAAGGAAAATTTCTTTACAAAAGCTCTATTTAAGGTGTAAGTTGATGAATGCGTTGCGAAATGCGAAAATTGTAATGCGTGGTGTCCTCTACAGGCATAATAAAATATTGTCTTCTAAACTACCGGTAGATGGCGTTCTTAGAGCACTTTGAAACAATACCTTTTAGTATATTTCAAGAACCTGTAGCGTTGCAGTTATGCCTGAGGCTCATAGATGGCGCTGTGTTATTTTTGAAAGAAGTTTTACTTCAGTCGTGTAGTCTACACACTTCTTTTTTTTCCTTTGTTGCTCTTGGTCGATATGACTTTCTCTCGTTACGCTCACGATATATGTCTTTTATGTATTTATGCACATTTTTCCATTAATGATTGCAAATGGTGTTGTTTTTTTTTTTAATTTTGTCTTGTTTGCAGGTTTCCAAACGTAGACGAGACTGGGCGTTCTCGGAGCGAGATAAGCTGCTGCAAGAGCGTGAAAGCGTCAAAGCGCTTTGTAATAGATTAAGAAAGGTAAATAATGTTACGGAGCACCCTATTGCTCCAGACATAGGTTTCATAATCTCTCGCTCATGTCGGGTTGTTTTTAAAAATATCAAATTGAAATACCCCTGTACTGTGCAGAGGATGAGTCAACCATGCGGCTTGCCTATCATAATCAGCATTAATAAATGTAGATACACCCCTGCTGGACATTTGACTAGTAAGGATTTCTAAACACCACAAGCCACCAGTTTGCCTGTATAAATAAATAATAATAATAAATAATAATAAAGCTTTATTTAATTCCATATAAACCTAAAACTAATACATAATTTTAAATTACATGTATAAAAATAAAGTAGTTTAACTAAATTTAATATTTACAAGATTTTTCGTTTCTTTTTTTAATTTAAGTTTTTATATGGACCCCCTAAGGGTAAAAGCCTCCTCCAATGTTTTCCACCTTTCCCTATCTTTAGCTACATCTTGCCATTTGACTCCTGCTTGCGTCTCTATTTCATCTGCCCATCTAGCAGCTGGGCGGCCTCTCGCCCTTGTGCCTATTGGACCACCCCATTTCAGCACTCTTTTGGTCCATCTTTTGTCTGTACATCTGGCTAGGTGACCTGCCCATTGCCATTTCCTTTTGAGGCAGTAAGTTAAAGCGTCTGTTACCTTCGTTTTATTACGGATATCCTCATTTCTTACCCGGTCTTTTAACTTTATGCCTAAGCAACTTCTTTCCATTCTTCTCTGAGTAGTCTGGATTTTTCTTCTTGTTTTAACATCAAACGTCCATTAAACGTCCGTTTGCCTGTATAGCCCCATAAAAAGTTTTAGGATCTGACCAGGATTTTTAGAATTATAACCAGAATAACTTATCTGAATGCTACATTTGGCTTATGACCTGTAGGATCGGGCTTATACAGATATGAATTAATGAATAAAAGCCGCCTTCAAACTGATCAATAGCACACATGGTGTTACTTTTAGCATTTTAGTGTGTGTTTTAGAATTCGGTAGATTTTTTTTTAATTTAAAATAAAACCTTTGCTGTATTATTGTAGGAGCGCGATCAAATGGTGGGTGAGTTGGCGGAGGCTCGTCGCCACAACAAGAAGGAGGCAAAGGACGGCAAGTCTCGCTCGAAGCACGAGGACATGTGCCGGCTGCCGTCCCCCGCGCCCGCGCCGCACCGACACTCCGCCGACGTGCAGGTGAGGGAGCTATAGTCTAAGATCAAATGGTGGGCGAGTTGGCGGAGGCTCGTCGCCACAACAAGAAGGAGGCAAAGGACGGCAAGTCTCGCTCGAAGCACGAGGACATGTGCCGGCTGCCGTCCCCCGCGCCCGCGCCGCACCGACACTCCGCCGACGTGCAGGTGAGGGAGCTATAGTCTAAGATCAAATGGTGGGCGAGTTGGCGGAGGCTCGTCGCCACAACAAGAAGGAGGCAAAGGACGGCAAGTCTCGCTCGAAGCACGAGGACATGTGCCGGCTGCCGTCCCCCGCGCCCGCGCCGCACCGACACTCGGCCGACGTGCAGGTGAGGGAGCTATAGTCTAAGATCAAATGGTGGGCGAGTTGGCGGAGGCTCGTCGCCACAACAAGAAGGAGGCGAAGGACGGCAAGTCTCGCTCGAAGCTGATTTTCAATGACGCAGAGAGTTTATCTTAGTTTGTCGTGTCAGGACTTCGAGTGGGAGCTGATCGACGTGGAGCTGAGCGGCGCGGGCGCGGACGGCTCGCCGGGGCTGGAGCTGAGCGGCGGGCGCGACGAGCCGCTGTACCCCAACGACTGCAGCGTCTACGTCACCGCGGTCAAGAAGGGCTCCGTCGCCGACGGGAAGATCAAGTGAGACCTAATTATACTGTAAGAAGCAAGGAAAAAAGTGGCTCCGGCCACTCGCTCTGTAGTCATACACTTAACGTTTGTACTATTTGGGTAGGACTTGTGTTGTCGCATTAAAAAAACTATTCCTGTTAATTAATTGATTTATTTGGTTTTCTATACATTGATTAATATAAAACTAATAAACTAATTCTTCCATATATATAAAGATTCTTTTGTGTTTGCCGTACACCGTTCGTTCATTTGAAATTATTGTGTGATTTGCACTTAGAACTGACAGAGAGGTGGGAGTGGGGCTGGCGCAAAATATACGCCTGACGATGACGACGATTGAATTAATGAAGGAATGAGGCCCATAGTTAGCGACCAAGTCTCGGGACCATAGGTCATCACTGGCAACACGCACTGTTCGAACAGTCTTGTTGTACATGCCAAGTGTTGACGTAGCTCGTGTGTCCCGTAGGGCGCTGGACCGCGTGGCGGAGGTGTGCGGCGTGTCGCAGTGGGCGCGCGGCTCGGCGTGCGCGGCCGCGTTGCGCGCGGCGCTGGCGCGCGGGCCCGTGCCGCTGCGGCTGCAGCGCGCGCGCGCCACGCGCACGTTGCTGCGCATCGCGGCCGGCGGCCAGAGCCAGTGCGGCATCACGCTGCAGCACGGTGAGTGCGCGACGACATGCAAACAACACGAACGTCTGTATCGCATAACAATCTATATATTTTTTATGAGAAGCAAATAAATTGTAGTACGCTTGTGGAAGAAAAAAGGAATGCCGATTTTTGTATGAAATTTTTGTAATGGCCTTGCGTCATAACCAAACTGGCGGCAATACATGTAAAATATGATAAGATTATGTGTTAAAAATCATAAAGATATTCGACGTAGTATTATGACTTTTAACGGTGCGTACATTTTTTAGGTTATGTTTTGTAAATGAAATGTTCATGTTTTTTTTGAAGTTTCAGGCATTTACACCTTTGAGACAGTAAAAGTTTGCACGAAGAACAAGAATGCTTATTTCGATTTTAGTACTTGCGTATTCATTGCCATTGTATTCAGGTGTAGAAAAACCGGGCATTACGTATCTTATCATAGTAATGACGCATGGAAAACATAGACTAGACACAAATAGCATCTATACAAGTAAATTCCTTTATAAAGATTTAAAAATTATACAAGTAAACCGTGGAAAGAATCAATAAGAAAAAGAAAGTTAAATTGTAAAAAAAAAATCTAAACACAAAATGTACAACTTAACTAAATCTATAAAATTGTAATAAATTTAAACTAATACTTAAAAATACTTATCAAAATTTGCCGCCCTTGGTACCCTGCCCATCACGCAGGCAGCATTTCCGCATTAGATTGCGATTGAAATTCTTTGCCCAAGAAAGCTGCCTGCCCGAAGGTCGCAAATCTTTGTTATTTTTATTAAAAAAAAAACCAAATATTGTCGGCAGGTATTTTCATCGGCAAAATAGCGTGCGGTAGTGCGGCCGCCAAGGAGAGCAACCTGTACGTCGGCGACCGGGTCGTCAGTGTAAGATACTTTTCAGTTGCTTGTGATGCTCAAGATTCTAATATTGCAGCACCCGCTTTACTAGAATTTCTGTACTCTTGTTTGACATGTAAACTTCTTTCACTTCTAGAATTTTGTATAGTAAATAACAGGCAGGCTAGTGGTCAAGTGCGGAAAGGCCCAGGAAAGAAGAAGAACAGATGAATGAGGGTAATCTCCACTTGACCTCAATCGGGTGTGGTATCAGGCTGAAGGATTTACTTCTTGTCCGTGCAAATCCTCTTGTAGAAACATGGCATTGCCGGTTTTCTGTTCCAGCTCTGTTTAAGGCTGAGACTCTTGCCCTATGAATCAGTCCATGTGGATATATCCAAGCGGACGTCCGCTAGTCATACATATAATTACAACTGTTGTTGTGGTACAGATCAACAACCGGTCGCTGGAGGGCGTGAAGAGCGCGTCGGAGGCGACGGCGCTGCTCAACGACTGCCAGTACGACTGCGTGCTGATCACCGTGCTGCGCCCGCTCTACCCGTGCTGCGATCCCCGGAACAGGTACTGCACACTTTGAGCCTAACCACAGGACATAACCGAGTCCTCGACGGCGCTGCTCAACGACTGCCAGTACGACTGCGTGCTGATCACCGTGCTGCGCCCGCTCTACCCGTGCTGCGACCCCCGGAACAGGTACTGCACACTTTGAGCCTAACCACAGGACATAACCGAGTCCTCGACGGCGCTGCTCAACGACTGCCAGTACGACTGCGTGCTGATCACCGTGCTGCGCCCGCTCTACCCGTGCTGCGACCCCAGGAACAGGTACTGCAACTTTGAGTCTAACTCGCGCTGCTCAGTGGTGCGGCATGTTTGTCTGTCTTAACGCAATAACATGAAAAAAATATTGTATTCTCATCTCATCATCATCAACAGCCGATGGACGTTTACTGCTGGACATAGGCCACACGCATGGACTTCCAATCAACATTCTCGAGCCGCCAGCATCCAGTTGCTCCCTGCAACCAAAACTACGTTTTGCTATTCAGCACCTTGTGACCCCAACATCCGCTTTTCGAACTATATGATTTGCATATTGCCATTTCAGCTTCGCGATTGGCTGAACTATGTCAGTGACTTTGTGTCGTCTGCGGATCTCCCCATTTCTGATTCGATCACGCAGAGAAACTGTATTCAATGTTGCCATATCAAAGAATAACATAATCGTTATAATCCACGTACCACGGCCAATCACGTGACCAAGTGCGGTAACGGCCTAGAAGAATCGTTATAATATCATAATGTTTAAAAACTATAAGCCCAAATATGGTTAAACTAAGAAATTATAACAAGTCGGCGATATTACAATAGGTTCCAATAAAAGGAAGTTTAAAAACTATAAGCCCGACTTTCCTTAAACTAAGAAATTATAACCAGTAAATTTTACAATAATAATGATTTATTTAATTACTTAGATTTTTTTCCTAAATAAAATAGTGTTTTTTTTTTTTTGAAAATTATTCTAATTTGAAAGGCTAAAACCAAACAGTATTAGGCTCAAAAACAAATTTTTTCTTTATTATCACACTGAATAAATATTTCCTTCGTGTGTTTAAAACAGAGGTTCCAGAATTAATGATAAAAATACGCACAGGTTAGGACATTTGGATTCAATTAAAATATTTAAAATTCCCCCTGAAATAAGAGTATCTTTCAAAGAATTGCCTTCCGTTACACGAGTAAACATTATGTTATTATTTTCTCAACAAAAAAAGGATGTTTGTCTCACAGATGAATCTCGCACGCGACTCGGGCTCGTGTTAACGGTCTTTAATGGTTACATAATTTTACTGTGGTTATGTTAGGACTTTGGTTAGGCTTGGTTTGGAATAATAAACAAATATCGATATTCTTTTTTTGTGATCTGAACTCACTTTAATTATATCACTATCCTCTAAAGTGGCAGTAGTGTCGTCATTTTCGGCTTATTACGCGAATGATTTTTAAAATATTGGAGGCAGAGGTATTAATTGTAATGTAGTTATAGATTTTGCGTAAGTTACTGATCTATTGTGGTCAGATATTGAAACACAAAATACCCTTTTCTCGAATGTTGACATTTTTTGTTCAGGGCTTCCTTCGAACCTGCGTACCCTTCGAACAGTACTCCTTCTTCTGAAGAACCTTGGGGTGCATTCCTACCGCCTGCGCCGCCGCACGAGCCCAAGGTAACTAATGCAGTAATTTTCTCAAATTCACATAATCTAAATTATGTAGACTTAAAGTTAGACTTCCTAAAAATTTTAGTGAAGCAGACGCACATCATTATTAAACTATTATGGTTTTCTTTAGAAATGCCTTATTCATTTTATTATAATTGAGGTTATGTAACCAATTTATGATAAAACAAAAGAAGAATAACAAAGAGAAGTAAATTGAGAAATACTCCTGCAACAATCATTAAAGGAGCAATACAAACCATTTATAGAAATGAATACTAAAACAAAAATGGTTTGTACATATAGTATCTCACTCGTCAACCGTCAATCTGAAATAACGTTAGAATGTACAAAAATGTAAAAAGTGTAAATTTTAACAACACAAGAAAATATATTTTTCTTGAATAAATATGAGTACATTAATATTTTAGCAATAATGGGTGTCCAGATTTAAATATGATTCTATTACAAAATACGAATTTATAACTGGGTTCATTAGGTTTACTTTAGCTTGACTACATAATATGTTTTGACAGCAGGTACACATAGAGCACGGGGTGCCGGATTTTGATAGGAGATACGTTTACCACGTGGCCGCTGGCAGCCAGGGGAAGATACATCAAGAAAGAGGTATGTCTATTTTGCACTGGCTTGAAGGCCTTTCTTAAATAAAATATCTATCTTTTAAAAATATGACTAATGGTCTTGTTTCTCTCTTTTGAAAGGATATTGAGTCGTCTATACTAAAACAGGGTCTTCTTTGGATTTTGGTTTGCCAAATAGGTTATTTCTAAGCAAAGATGCCACGGACACGAATGCGCCTAGTTTCTCTATCCTTGTAGATCAAACGACGAGATACGACAAATCTAATTAATAATCTCGATTTCCCTTATCCCATCTAAAGAGAGCCATATTATTGATTCTTCTGTTGTCAATTCTTTTTTGTTTTTTATTAGGTAACATGTCGTGTCCGCATCCTAGACCTACTGAAAATTAAATTATTGAGTCTTGTGATGGAAAAATTATCGCGTTCTCTTTTGATGCCTGTATTGGCCTACTGTACGCTTTCTATCTTTCGCGGGCCTTAATAGTAGCCAGTTGTTTTTCTGATTGTTAATTTGCTGCATGCCTCTTAACTGGGCCATTAACGGCACTGGAGGTATTCGTAAACTTCTGCGTTCACACATACCCGAGGGCTAAAAGAATATGGGGAATATGTTTTGACAACTGCATTTAATGAAAATTATTTGCAAATAAATGTCAAATCTCATGGAAAATTGTCAGTTTGACAAAGATAATGGAATTAATTTACTGTATAACGGATCCGATCAAGATATTTTATTGCCCTGCGGGTTGATTATCGTAAAAAATTGAGGATTGTATTTGGATATTTTTTAGAATGAGTTCTTTAGTTACTGAAGGCTGACTTGCCTGTTATGTGTATAGCCCTTATGTATAACGCGCTGTATTGTTGTGCGAGGCGATTGCATTTGGGCCCAACTCTCCGGCGTTATCGCTATCAGCAATCGACGAGCGTGCTGATAAGATTGTAGTAATTCATCGATGTATCGATGGTTAAGGATTGTGGCACACCGGTTCCTGTTATACGTGCAATATTTATTTATCTTATCATAAATTAATATTGTTGATTCAATAAATATTAACTTTTAGATTTTATTTTGCTACTTTGTTGATGCTAAATAACAGTTTTCTAGTAGTAATAGTCTCTGAGCTAAACTGCAGACGGATCGACAGACATGGCAAGACTATAAGAAGTCTCAATTGTTGACCAATTTGCGTTATATTTGTTACTAGCTGACGCCCCGCGTTTTTACCCGTGTGGTTCCCGTTCCCGTAGGAATACAGGGATAATATATAGCCTTCCTCCATAAATGGTCTATCTAACACTAAAAGATTTTTTCAAATCGGACCAGTAGTTCCTGAGATTAGCGCGTTCAAGTAAACAAACAAACTCTTCAGATTTATATTATTAGTATAAATAAAATTTTCGCTGTTATGCATTTTTATTAACTTTTTTGTTATCGTATCGTGTAAGTGATGTTGTGAACGCGAAACGCAGTGTACCCTCATCTTTACCAACAGTGTGTACGAACGTTAGTATTGCATCGCGTTTTGCAGGCACCTGGGATATGATCGGGGGCATGATCCGCGGGAAGATCGAAGCCGTCACCGGCGGCAAGTCCAAGGACAAACAGAATAAGGTAATTATTATAAACGACCTTGAAATATACTTAACTATAAGTAAATAATGTTTAAACAACATAAAATACTTGCTCGTCTATCAAATCAACCATTGTTTACCAATTTTTCAACATTTAATAAATTTTAGATGTATTGTGTTTTAAAATCATTATTTTTTTTTACCTAAGATGTTGTTTAAAGTTTTAAGATAATCTGCAAAGAAAATCTTCTTTATTTGTTGATGATAAATAAATTGTCTTATGCACCTCTAATTGAGTACTATTACTTTATTGTATTTTAGGCTATTTGTGATAAATTTTATAATTTTGGATTATTGTTTACTTAGATAGCAGTTTTTTCTTATACATGCAAAATTAAAACCAATGTCTGTTTGCTACAGGTGCCGGAGTCGGATGCTATCGCAGAGTTAGATTCCGTTATCGACAGTTATCACGGAAAAACAAGTGAGTGTCTCGTAAAACTTGTACTCTTAACTGTGCCTACACCGCTGCACTGGTGTTACAGCATATCATTTATGTCATCTGTAATGTCAAATAACTGTTATAATTAACTAAATTCCTACAGACACAGATTGTTCTAGACTGCATTTAAGACTCAAATCATAAGAACCCACCGTCTGATCTTTGGGTCAGGTTTCGCACTATGACAATGCCTCGTTGATATTGAGCTTTTCTTCTAAGAACATTCCAGATGCATGGAGTGGATGCGCCTGGAGTTACACATTATCACACTTAGTTTGCCAACCTTCATTGATGCAATGTGGTGGATCTAACACCTATATCTCCTGTCTGATAATGATGATGGATACGTCGACCTTGAAAAATTAAAAAAAATATAATTTGAACCATGTTTATTTTTCAGTAAAAGAAACTAGCAGCGTGTTAAAACGATCGCGTAGAAAAAACAAGGAAACGCAAAATGATGCGAAAAATGGTGGAACGTGGCCCAAAGCGCGGGCGAATTTCATACTCGAGGACAACGCCACCGGCACCATAGTACAACCCAGGTCGAGGAAAGAACGGCCACCACTGTCTATTCTTCTCAGTCCACCCACGAAGTTGCCGCCCGAGCCGCAAAGATCTAACACTAATCGAAATTCCAACCCCATACCGCTAGGACACGTCCCTTTGACGCAAGTGACAGCGCCCGCGCGGCATTCAGTGTACAAATCTATAGAATCTAGTCCAGCGGTCGAGCATTTTCCCAAACCGGCCCCCTTGGCCATCCACAACCCCTTCGCTCCCACCGGCATGAGTTTCGACAAAAACCGCACGTTAGAAAAGGATAAAATATCCATAAGCGATTACGAGCAGGAAGTCGCCGCGAACAGATTGAGTTTAGTTTTAAACCCGTCAGAAGATTCGTTGTTCTACCAACCGGCGATCAGAAATCGAACGAAAAGCCCTCACTCGTTAGATTTCATGGTGAACAAGGGCCCCAATTCACTGGATTTCGTTACGAGAAAGTCACCCAGTTCTTTGGACCATTCGATAAAAAATCACACGGGGAAAGATATCCTCGACCAGTATTATTCGTCAAAAAAGTCTTCGTCCCCCAAAACAGTGAACAAATACCCTTCGGACAGTGACAGCTTTGGCCCGGACAGTTTGAACAGCAATGCTAATTTCCCCATGACGGGTACCTTACCAACGCAGTCGCGGTTACAGTCTCAGTACTACAGGGGGCCGTTTACGAACTCGAACCCGCACGCGTCGAGTCGATACACGCATTTGTCGAGCCCTACGAATATACCGCAAAGTCAGTCAGGCGAAAGCATCGGCACGACCTACGACATGCACTCCTTCACCTCTCACACGCACAATATGTCAGATCTCAATCCCGTGCCGCGAGTGAATCGGGAGTACCAACACACGTACGAAGGCGGCACGTTTCCGAGGAAGAAGGAGAATCAGAGGTTTCGGATACCGTCCAACCCCAGTGTGACTTCCAAAAATTCCGCGGGAAAACTCAGCACTGGATCCATAGAGAGGAGCTCGGAGCGGAACTCGCCTATGCCGACATTTCACGTCGAAGTGTTGAGCCCGGGGAGGGGAGCTAAACAACTCACCCACAAAGGGACCAGGAATTCAATGCCGGAGTACTGCGGTTTAGGTTGGAACAAGCCCTTGCCTGGGGAACTTCGGAGGGTGCACATAGACAAAAGTCAGCAGCCGCTCGGCATTCAGATATACTGTCCGCCCAGCAGCGGCGGAGTGTTCGTATCGACAGTGAACGACAACTCCTTAGCGAGTCAAGTCGGTCTTCAGATCGGTGATCAGTTGTTGGAAGTCTGCGGTATAAACATGCGCTCGGCTACTTATACGCTAGCCGCGAGCGTGCTACGACAGATTGGCAACTCGATAACGATGCTAGTACAGTACAGCCCTGAGAAGTATAAGGACGAAATGGACGTGCCCGGTAGTTCGTCTTCTGGGGAGAGTTCCCACGATGAAGAGGTTTCGTTATCAGGGTCGCCCACACCTAGAAATTCACCCGGTCCTCAACAGTCTCTGAGGATGGACGTGCCGTCTACTGACGTAGCGACATTGAGACAATCTCAAGGGAATAAGGATCTTCCGAGGTTCTTGTTGATCGAGATGCGCAACTGTTCGGACTTAGGTATAAGTTTGGTGGGCGGCAACGCCGTGGGTATATTCGTGCACAGCGTGCAAATAGATTCGCCGGCGTACATCGCTGGGCTGCGGACGGGAGATCAGATCTTGGAGTACAACAACGTGGACTTGAGGCGGGCGACCGCAGAACAGGCAGCTTTGGAGTTGGCGAAACCGGCGGATAAGGTAAGTATTCTTAATCAAGGATAATGATCTAAGTGCCTTTTGAGATACCAGCGATATTTGTAGTCCAGAAAGTGGATGGAAAGAGTATATCTTTCCAGAAGTATGTGCATTTAAATGATGAAAATTCCCATTATCATTGTAACAATAGTTACGGGTCCAACACTGTTAACTTTTAAAACGACCTTTTAAAATTAAATTGATCAGATTAATTGATAATGTTATGCGCATAATTAAATTATTTGCATACCATTCTTGTTGTAGAAACATGATAACACTTTTTAAAACAAGAGTAAATAGGCATCTTCCATAGGCAAGCGCGTTCCACCAGTTTAGATTGTGGTCAAGCGCAAGCATAAAGTACATGGTTTTGTGGGTCAGTTGCAGTCAATGTTATTTCGTATTCGCAGGTCAGTGTACTAGTCAGGCACGATCTCCAGCAGTACCACGAGATCAAAGACAAGCCCGGAGACGCGTTCTACATCCGCGCGGGGTTCGACCGCTGCAACAAGATCACGTCCATCGGCATGGACACCATAGACGAGTATTCTCTATGGTTCCGCAAGGACGAGGTGCTGTTCGTGGACAACACGCTGTTCAACGGAGCCCCAGGGCTGTGGCGCGCTTGGCAGTTGGACTTTAAGGGTGTCAAGAGACAGTGGGGCACCATACCCAGTAAATTCAAGTAAGTTTCCTATCTATTAACTTTTTTCTCGCTACATAATCAGTGTGGAAAACTAGGAAATACGATAAACAAATAACACATAACTAATGTTTTTGTTTGTCTGATGGTAAATGATGCCTCTGGTAAAACGCCCTATTTAGCAAAGGTTTCTATTTGCTTTTGACTTGAAGCTGGAAATCTATTTCCTGTCTATCCAGTGGGTATAACGAAAGTGGAACAAGCCAGCTTAGCGGCCTAGGGATAATAGCAAAAACTGGCCAATTTTGCACACGAATTTAAGATAGGCATGCTGCCAAAGAACAAGATACTTTATCTAATGTACACAATATACATACACACGTTACATTTATTGCTTATATTTATATTATTTCAGGGTAGAAGAAATACTCCGGCGATCGATAGGAACACTAGACAACGACGCACAGAGACGAGCGTCGAGCACGGCGAGGCGTTCGTTCTTCCGACGGAAAAAGCACAGAGACAGCAAGGAGCTGGCTTCCTTCTCCAACACGGAGCTGGGCTGCTGGAGCGACTCCGGCACCCTGGCTGACGATGCGCCCCCGCTCTCCTACCAGAGGGTCGAGAGGTTGCACTGTAAGTCGGTGGAAATTAATACACACACGTCCCATAAAACAACAATTTACACACCATTCGGACTTCATACTATCACACTGCTGTCATTTGGTATTAAGCACAATCATTAGAATAGAAACTGTTTTAGGGCAGAGTGACGACGGAACGTGGTAATATTATGTAATTACGGATTACAGTTTACTGTATAAGCATCGTTGCTTTCGGGGTTCAATTATTTATCTAATTAGCTTAAAACGAGTGACATGGGACGGGCCATTAAACATCGTCGTGGCAGTAATTCCTCCAGACTCCAGTACCGCGCACACCACGTCGCCACCCATTACACACTTGCAGCAATATCAATAGAGTTAATATGCAACCCATATGTCATTTTGTCTTTGATGTCGTAGATGGGGAGGACGATGTCAGAAAAATAGTAGGTGTCACTTGGAATAGATAAGCACATAACCGTTTAGTGTGGCAGATTCTAGGGAAGGCCTATGCTGAAAAGCAAGACAATCTCAACATGCCGGTGTCAATTAACTAAATTTTCAAATAATTTATAGATATGTAAGGTTGTTAAATAAAGATATTATGACATGGGCGTGTCGTCAGACGGCAGCCGGCGGCCGGTGGCGGTGCTGGGCCCGCTGCGCGACTGCGTGGCTGGCAAGCTGGTGACGGACTGGCCGCACGTGTTCGCGCGCGCGCGCCCCGACCCGCGCGCGCTGCGGGACCTGGCCGACAAGGTGAGGCTCAACTTGCGCGTCGTGGGAATGTAGTTTATTCCCACAGACACGCAAGCCAACCTTATGAACCTGCTTAGTGGCGGTTTTAATACAACAGAATTTTTAGCCATTGCTGAGCATCACATTTTACCATAACACAACGTTATAGGAGGTTTCGGCCGTGGCTAGCTACCACGCTACCGACAAACGTACGTGAGATTGCAGTCAGGGGCTAACTTGCAAAAAATAAAAAAAAAATAACTCGTTTCCTTTTTCATCCAGGGCGTCCATTGTATAGTGGACGTCAGCGTGCCGACCATCGAGAAGCTGCACAAGCACCAGATCTACCCCATCGTGCTGTTCATCAAGTTCAAGTCCTTCAAGCAGATCAAAGAGGTGAAGGACACGAGGTACCCCGCCGACAAGGTGTCCGCCAAGGCTGCCAAGGAGATGTACGAACACGGCCTGAAAGTGGAGAACGAGTATAGAAATTATATCTCGGGTGAGTCTCTCATGTACATGTTTTTTTGGGGAACTGGGAATGCGTTACGAAAAGTGTGATGGGTTTAGGAGAACAAACGTTGAGAGGGAGACCTACAGAAGTTTTACTTCAGTCGTGTAGTCTAAAGAATAGTTGTTTTATTTAAAGAAATATTTTCTATATCTTTAATATATGACATGTCTCGTTCCTGTCAAATTACTTGGAAAGACTGTTAGGTATGACTACGACAATAGGACGCAGGGATCGAACCCAGAATACCTAGCTTCAGATAGGATGTTTAGTAGGAATTGGTATAACGCTCTTTGTAATTTAATTGCAGCTGAAATACCAGCGGGCGTGAACATAGCGTACATGTGCACGCAAATCAAAGAGGCGGTAGAGGAGGAGCAAAACAAAACCCTGTGGGTGCCGTCCGCGCAGGCCTGACCCCTGCCCCCCACGCCCCCCACCCGCACGCCCTCCTCCTCCACCCCCTCGCGCAAGTCCGTCACCTTCTGCACGCACTGCAAGTACGACAAGCCCCCCCGGCACACGGACGCCGACATCCGATACTACTCCGACCCCGGACAACCCGACACGCCGAAACAGAAAGCAAAAAAGAAGCCCAAAGAACCAAAAAAAGACTCGACAGACAGCGACATGAAGTACTACTCTGAACCGGACGCTAAATACTTCGAAATCGACTACGAATTCCTGAAGGAGTTACGCAAAATCGCTCGCAAACATTGCCCCAAGTGTAAAAGAAGACGGTCTAAAAACAAAGACTCGAAATACAAAGACAAGAGTAGATTGAAACCTCCAAGACATGTTCGCATGCGGGAGAATTTGGTTCTGTGCAACGGTCGCTATCACAGCGACATGGAGCATTGTCAGCTTTGCTGCAAGATATGTAACCGTTCCACGGACACTTTGGATTCTATGGAGGACGAATATTCCCTAGTGTCCAAAAGTTACAGTCTCCCATCCAGTAAAGGGACGATTAGTTCGCGATCTAAATCTACTCCATCCAATCGCGCGCGGGAACGGAAGAATTCTGTGCAATCGAACAAATCGGTGTCCTTCCTAGAGTCCAGCAACGAGGAGTCATTGAAGGACGAACCGAATTACACAGCTTCCAGTTTCACGAATGATTTAAAAAAGTTTCTCCTGAAACCTGCGTCGCCAAGACTGAGTTTACGCGAGAAGTTCATCATAAGTTTCAAACAAGAGTTGGAGGCGACCAAAAAGTCGCCCAAACTCAAAGCTATAAAGGGACTGTGGAAATCCTACTGAGATATATAAATATATAGCCTTTTTTTATTTATTTCGTATTAACCTTCTGTGATTGTTAAGCTATGAACTTTCTTGTGTATTGTTATTAAATTTTTTGAGAATTTATTGAAGAGTTAGGCGGATAAGACTTATTTTTTATTTTATACCTTTCAAACTTCAATTTGCCGGTTAATAAATGGTGTATTTGATGAAAAATTCAGTGTCCAAAGTGTTTCTTTTAAAACGAATAATTTCATGTTATATAATATAATACATTGCATTTTTGTATTACAGTTACATTAAAATCAGTATTAACAGTATTGACGCTGCATTGAATAATATACAAAATTTCAAGGTCACAGTGAAATTATAACTATAAACTGTTTAAAATCAATAAGGACAATTTTATTTATTTTTAGACTCAATTGCGTACTTGATGATATATTTTGTATGTATTATGGAGATTATAAAAATATAAATAAGTAATTTATCAAATACACTATTTCTTTGCTAAATAAAGCAACCTGCAGCCTAACTCACACTTGAGATTTCCTTAACTTGGTGCTTATTTTAGATCTTAAAACTATCGGTTCTCTATAAACATATTTTCGAGTCAACGTACGTGTTCAGAATTGGTCTAAACTTTGTATTAGCAATGTGTAGGTGCTAAATAAGTAGAAGCTTTATGTATGAGGACATTTATTGATGGCTACCGGCGTGTCTGATTTTGAATACAATTTTGGTTGGATGTCGACGCGTGTTTGTAAGCAGGCTGATTGAATCGATCGCACTTAATCCGTTATCTATGTGAGTCTTTCATGATAACGCGACTATACGAAAGAAATAATGTGAAAGAATGTATAAGAAATATTAGATTCTGACGAATTGGAAACTTTCTCCTTTTTCGAAGACGATTATAAAACTTGGCGAAATGGACTTGTCTTGTCTCAGTTGCTTTACTGACGTTCGAAGTACTATTTTAGTCATTTTAGACATTCAGATACGCCATTCATCGGAAGTCGACAAAATCAGGTTAATTTAAATGTTATTAATCTAAATTAGACAAATTTAAATGAAACTCAGACAGTACGTCTGTAGCTGCCAATAGATGTCCCAAAATGGAACTAAAGTTAGGAGTTTGAGAATTTACCTCTATACAATAAGTATTCTGTAAGAAGTTACTAGGACAATTTGTAGGGTTTAATGTCTGTATTTGAACGTTTATCGTATTAACAAGATATTACAGCATCGTTTCTAAGCGTTTACATTTTTGGAAGTGTGTGATTTAGGAGCATCCATAAATTGTGTTTTTTCAAAACAAAATGTGCTACAAAATGTGCCCAATTACGTTGTTTACTGATGATTTTCGAAGATGTTTTTCAAGAGATCAACCTCCATATTTGAAACTTTTTAAAATCCCATAGATAATAAAAAGGAGCCCATTGTGCCAAATAATCTGCTTCTGTATGTTCTCAACGATTGGTGCCGTTTGTCCTTTTGTTTTTCTAGTTGATTATCTTTCTCTGACAGGTTTATAGCCATGTGAATAAATTCGCCAACATAGTAAAATGATTGTTAATGGCTGATTTTACGCTACTTTTAACGCTAAATTTAAACTGAAAAATGCCTCGTTTACGTGGTTTATGGATGTTCCTATATTGAATTTTTGTCCTTTACAGTTTGTGACTTGTATCTTTTTGAAGACTCTTAGATGGTGCCCGATGAAATACATTCGCGCCAATTCTATCGAACACGTAACTTAACTATTTCAGTTTTATTAAAAGCAAGCAACTCTTGCTATTGTTTTGTTAAATATTTTAATATTACTCTCAGAGCTAGGTGTCTCATGTTTTGTTTCTGGAATATATTAAGCCTTATGGGCAAATTTGGAAGTTTTTATAAGACTGAAAAGGATTATAAACCAAAATTGACATTGAGTTCTTTGAAGTCCACAACTGATGACCACTCTTGTCCTCTCTTGAAAAGCAGGTAAAATAATGAAAAAAGAAGTATCTTTTTATATTATGCCACATATCACAGTTATTGTAAGGACAAAACAGGACAATAACCTGCGATGTGTGGTATAACCTAGAAAAAGGTCTCATGCATATTAAAAAAGTACAAAAATCAATATAAATTAAAAACCGCAAAGTTAGCTAGCACCCTGTAGAGTTTCTCATATTGTTTACGGGACTCTCTGTATTGGATATACAGACTTCCCTTAACTTACTGCACCTTCACTTAAAATAACGCAAGCAGTGCTAATTTTCAGTTAGATTTGGTCAAGGATTGGTTTTGTTTGTTTTCTGTTTCGTGTTCGATAGAATTGGTAGTCATTTATTACAATCAAATAAAGTACTACAAAGTTTTATATGAATATTTATATTAATATTTGATAATATAATGCATCTTCTTCCCCAAATTGTCTTTTATCTATAATACAATCCATAGTTATTTCACAATATTTCAAAGCTACTATATTTATATACAATTATGTGACGTGAAACATTTTATATCTAGTGACCATTTAAAATTACAGTTGAAGGCTTTGTTTGGTATTACTGATGGTAAAGTAAGTTCTGAAAGATAAAATATAAAATTACAGAATATTGTTTTATTAGATACAAAAAGTTCAAAATAAATCAATAATTAATTTCTACCATTGTCGAGTTTTGTGAACTGAAATACTATTCTTTAGCGATTTTTTATAACTCGGCAGTACGAGTTTCGAATTCTCTATATCTCTCTATTTGTAGTATTGTGTTAGCTAGAGAGATACAGAGATTTCTAACCTCACACTGTCACTGATATTTTTCGCAGCTTACTTTACTATCTATAAGCATTTATGGGCTCTTTTACATTACGAGTAATGTTTAAAGCTTTTAAGACCTGATTAGAATATTATACCTAGATTTTCAACTAGAAAATAAATCTTTTGGCAAATATTAAAGTGAATCAACCTCTATAAAGTATTGTAAAGTGCAAGAGTCCCAACATGCCTTTCTTAAAAAGCCCTTAAAAGTTTTTGAAAGTGTCTTAGTCCTTAGACATTAGGTATTAGATTGGAGTAACACAGTTCACCTTAGACTTAGAGGTAGCATAGTATGTTTGAGGTAGTTCCTTAGGGATCAAGTGAAATCGTAAAACTTTTGTTATGTTTATAGACATTTATAGTATTATAGAATGTATGACGTAACGATTCCTATGACGCCGTCTGCTCATTTGGACTTTTTGTCATAGTGAAGTATTGTTACCAAGTGGTATATGCAATTGAAATATAAAGAAGCACGCTCACTGTTGAGACGGTGATGTGATGAATAGTTCCAGCACAAGAATTGGTGAATTTTTGTTATAATGACATTTAAAATATATGGAAGCGCACGAAGTATGTGGAACTATTTGTCACATCTCTCGTGGGTTGAGATTTGGGTGAATTTAGTAATCCATTCCAAGACTGTGCTCATTTGGTAGCCGAGCGATGAAAACAATGGTCGCACTGGGTAACGATAGGTGACAGTGTCAAAAAGTTACAAAATCATAGTGACTCAGAACCACTGAAGGGAAATTATTGGCTATAGTCGATTAGAAAAAAATACGATGTAACAAAATTTACACTTCACTTTAGTTTTGGATAAGAAACTAACTCAGTTTTAGACATATTTCTAAATTAAAGTGACAGAGAATAGTTCTGTTCTTAATCAAAAGACCTTTTAAATGGGATCTGTCAATTTAGTGCAATTTTATCTATTACTGAGTACACAACAGTTACAAAACGTGACATCAAATTGATAAAACGCGTTTTCTGTCAAAATATGATACTTGGCCTGTCATTTTAGTAATGGAACGGTAACAATACAGTACAACGAAATTAATAATTTATCCGTAATGTAACAATATTAGAATGTTATTTTATGAAAACTCTAGTACACATATCACAAAGCACGTACATTAGGAAGCACCTTGCAACACTAGATATATAACAATAAATAAACTTACAGGCGTTCCCACTGTGTGTGTGTGTAATATAGCGGTAAATAGTATGTTATATAACATTTATAATAGTATGTTATATATCATTATTATTATTATTTCATTTATTATTTTTAATTATTACAAGCGTGTATGTATGTCAATGAATAATCTTTATGTAAAAAAGTGTTATATACGAATGAAAATGAAGGATTACATATATAACAAAACAATTAATATATTTGTGATAAAATTAATTAAACACTTATGTGATTGTTTCTTTAATCTGCAAGAATCCTTTACGCTGTTCATTCTTATTTTTTTTTTAATATTAATGAAGTGATACATGTTGTATAATATAATATTACAGCTAAATGGGAGCGCCTTTTTAATGAATATCTTATATTGATTACATATACCTTTAGACGTCCATATATAAAGCGTTATACATGTTTAATTATAAGTAAATATTACACATACGTTTGCGTATTGAAAAAGTAATCGGAACATATAGGGTCGGATATTGTATGTAATGTAGGACCAAATTTTTTAACGTCTATGAAAATATTTTTTTTTGGTTATAATATTTAATGTGTTTTAAATATTTACATGGGCAATTTTTTGTTACAGCTTGTGTTTACATGCGATAAAATCTACAAACACTACTATATAAATATGTGAAGTAAATTGACAGGTGTGAAAAATGTGTTATATAGTTTGATTAAAAATAAACTTGGTTTCATTTAGCTGAACACAATTACAAGTCCACTGAAGTAGTTGCCGTTTTTTTTATTTTATATGCGTTTTTCATATATTTTATAATTTGTTCGATACTTTCTCTAACTTCGCGTTCGATTGTTGACATACACTTATTACAGAAAATGTCAATTTAGTTTTTAAAACCTGTCAATTTAGTTTAAAAGATTTGTCCGAATCACCACTAAACATAAATATAGTGCAGAATGGATGACTACGATCTCATTGATATTTTACATTGTGATGAGGCTTTATAACGATATTAATTTTTTAAAATGATTTTCAGCACAGTTTTTAGTGGTTAAGTTTTTTATGTACAGACGTTTGGTACGAGTTTATGTGACGTTAGCACTATTCGCTTTTCGCCGTTTTTTGGAAAATGATTTTTCGTACGCGCACAGTTTCGTATAAGACGGCCACTGGTTACTTTTATGTCCAAAATCAAAGTCAGAAATATTCTAAAAAGAACAGGAAAGTTTATTATGAATAGTAGTCACCTACGTTTGGTATTATTTGTGGACGTAGTTCCAAGTGAAAGATATAAACTATAAATCATTAATATTATTATATAACTAAATATTACCACCGCTTATAAGGCAACTGTGCGCGTAAGAAAAAGCCTTAAGATTTTAAGTGTAAACGTAGATTGAGAAACCTATAGACAAAGATTAAATGTTTTAAAATATTAATATACACATTATTCTTAACATCAGTAAACACGTAGACTATCCTTGTTATGACGTTGTTTCTTATTATTTAAAATCATCGTAGAATCAATAGGATTAGTGAATGATTACCTGAATGATTGTTTGTTATTTATTAATTCTTAATTTTTTTTATATAGTAATTTACAAGTTTATTTTAAAATAATATTAAAACTACCTACTTATATTGACTTTCTTTTTATTTATTAAATTTCTTAACTTATTGTATTTTTCTTCATAATCTAAAATAGGGTACCAACGATATAGGTTTCTCTGTCTACGCCTTTTAAAGTTTTGTTGTTTTTTTCGGTGCTTGTATGGCGCCACGTGTTTTATAACAAGCAATATTATATATAAACCGTTATATTCAAAATGGAATGGCCGGGAATAATAAAAAATGATATAAACTATTTTTATTAACTAAAGCTCTGAAACTATATTTATGTAGAGATACTCTCAATATTTTTTTAAACTTAAAGTTTCTACTTGCTATATTTTGGAGTACTGAGTCCTTATTGGTTGTGACGAAATTAAATGTGACTTTTTAAAATTTATTATCAAATAATATTAGCAATGTTTAAAAAAATTACCAAACTTTCTCTCCAACTAAGCAAAAAGCCCGGCTATTGGACTATTGCCATACCCACATGGCAATAGTCAGTGATTTTTGCACTCATGGCATGGAATGTTTGTCATTTTTGTGTCAAAAATATTCTTAATGTTAGCCGACGTAAACAGAAGTTCAGTTTTAACTGCACAATGGAAATGTTCATTTCATTTAAATGGTCCGTGTGCAGTTGTTGGCAGTTTTAACTGTACAGTTTTTTCTAACTGTACAGTTAAAACTGCACTTCTGTACCACCAGTTAGCTTAATGTGCAATGGTCATAATTCATTATTTGATTTTTAATTAGTTCGGGAAATTAACAAAACATTTCAATAAATGGTTTCCAATATGACGTCACGTTTCTTTTAAAATGTCATATCGAATCGGGACTCAATAATTCTCTCTCTCTATCTGCGTCCTATTATGGTTGTTTAATATTAAAAATATGATTACTGTAATACATAAAGTATGGTGCTAATTTTAGTAAAAACCCATTCAACGAATGATTACGAGGAGTAAAACAGATCACTATTTTTGGTAATATAAATATTTATATTTACTATACGCATTTTAAAAGGCCTCTTTTGATATTTTTTCTAAAAAAATATGTTTTATTAAATGTAAAAACTCGTCATATATTGTGCAAAAAAACAAAAACAACGTTGGAACATACGCAAAATATGAAAGAGGCCTTTTAAAACGGCTCACCTTTAGCACACCGTCTAATTTTTTTTTTATTATTCCCGGCCAAATGAAAAAGTATAATAAAATAGTTACCATATATATACATACATATAAAGAATATTACCTACTTAATTAAAATTGCACAAAAATACAGTTCAATGTATAACTAAAAAATATATTTTTAAGCCACAGTTAGTTATTAAGTGTATGTTAATTTTGATCTGATATTACAGCTAAGGAATTTGGTTGCTAAGGGCTGTTGTCCACCGCGGATGCGTCGCGTAGCGGGAGCAAGCCATGAAAATGTTCACAGCGAAGTTCCTTGCAACTTGGTTTCTTTTTGTCGTTTTAATTATTTACTCGTATATTAAAGCCTTTGTATACGATTGACATTTTTAAATATAAAAGAGGGTCTTTGAGGTTATCGTATTTTAACATACCGATAACGATATAAACGATACATATGTTTACAAAACCAATTTGCAGCGCTTTTCGTGTGAACAGCGCTGCAAATTGAATTTGGAAATGCGAATCTACAAGTAACAACAGGCTGATAGACTTTGCTGGTTGTAGATTCCCATTGAGGTCATGTTGTACAAAGGCGACGATCGTTTTGTTATTGGAGTTTATTAATTAATTTAATTATTAAATGTAAGTATATTTATTCATCCTATATAAGTACGGCAGCCGTTTTCTCTTTTAATAATATTTTACAATGAATGTACCAAAATTATCGCAATCGTTTGCATCTCTCTTCATTGGCATTAGCATACACATCATTTGATTTTCTTGATCATTGAAATGAAAATGCCACGTGTTATTCTTGGCATTGTTATATTCACTTCAACCTGACTTGAGATTTTGTTTGAATTTTGATGAAATTACATTTAGTATGGAATTCAATCTTTACTGACAATCTGCTTGAATAATAAAGGATTTTTTAGCAATATTCGTATCGATGTTATTTTGACTTTTAAAATAAATTGATAATCATGGTTAGTTACGCTTCGCATCGCGCCTAATGTGGAATGCTAACCTTAACATTTTGCTTGATAATTTTATTATTGTACATTAGAAATTAATATATTTTTATTTATAATAATAATATTATTATAACACTTTGAGAGTCCCTAAATGTGTATTTTAAAATGGACAATAAACAGTATTTAAATTATAAAAAATATACAAGGTAGTTTCGATGTCTTATTTTGGAGATATATTTTATCTGTTGATGTTTTTTGGTTTTTATTTTCTGTATTTTTGAATGGTATTATTATTCTTTATGTAAATTCGTTTTAATTATTAAGTATCTTGTATATTATAGCAGTTGAGTGAAAATACCTTATAATATTAATTATTATATTATTATGTTTATATTGTAATGGTTCAACGAATTGTTTACAATTTGGAACGGAGCAATAAATATTATACGGAAGATTCTTATTTGTTTTATTTTTTCTGATTAAAAACAATAAGGTCACTTGAGATTGCATAATAGTATAACGTAGCATGTAAGTAACTTGCAGACCTTCCTCGGTTTTACCCGCGTAGCTCCTATTTCTGTGGGAGTTCGTGAATCAAATATAGCTTATGTTAGTTACAGATAATGTATTCAATTAGTGAATGAATTTTTAAAATCGGAGCTTATTCAAGCTTTATTCAGCTTATTCAATGCATGCAATCAAATCTCTCTTTATAATATTAGCATAGATAAAAACAAAGTTTGTGTGAAAAGTACTTTATTTTTCAAGTTTAATTAATTTAATTTTGTGAAAGTTTGTACTTTACTAGAAAAATATTAAAATCGTCATTCGAGATTTTTCCAAATTCTGCTTCTAAAGGATTAAAAAGGGGTAGAAGTTTTTTCAATATAAATCGTTATATCGTATAAATGTCTTGAGTTTTAGTTTTGTAGCTATAATGATTAGTGGACTATTTAGCAGATGAAATAAATAGGGGTTGAAAGCTTACATCACTTCACGCAGATGAAGTCGCGGGCATTCGCTAGTACTTAATAATTTCATTACATGTGCATTGTGCACGTAAATAAAATGTCGTTAAAATACATTTTCATAATTAGATTTTATGATATGAGACTTAGGAATTTATTAGGTATGTAGGTCAAATCCACCGTACATAAGTAGTTGATACGTATTTACTATGCTAGATGCAAACATGGACAATATGCGAATTAAGTACGTACGTGCCTACTTATCTGAGTTGGGCTTGGTTTAACTAAGAAAAGTAACTTTCTCTAATTAGTTCACCGATCGCGTGCCGCGCAGGATAAGTTGTGTGATTTGTGAAACAGCTCCGATATAATTACCTACTCCGGATTGGTTTTGATCCGAGCAGATAAAATCAGTCCTGGATGGAAAGTTGGTGGAACTAAAACGATAGTTGTCGTCACAGGTACAATTATAAACAAAAGTGTTAAACACGTGCTTCGTTTGGCTTAGAAGCAGGGGCGTAGTTACCGCCGTATTAGCCGTATTTTTTTTTATTCTCTACAGGTTAGCCCTTGACTACAATCTCAATCTTGATGGTAAGTGATGATGCAATCTATGATGGAAGCGGGCTAACTTGTTAGGAGTAGTATAAAATCCACACTCCTTTCGGTTTCTACACGACATCGTACCGAAACGCTAAATCGCTTGGCGGTATGTCTTTGTCGGTAGGGTGGTAACTAGCCACGGCCGAAGCCTCCTACCAGCCAGACCTGGGCAAATTAAGAAAATCTCAATCGGTCCAGCCGGGCATCGAACCCAGGACCTCCGTCTTATAAATCCACCGCGCATACCACTGTGCCACGGAGGCCGTCAAAAAGGATACGCCGTATCAAGGATACGGGGCCCCCGGACTACATGGGCCCCTTACGTGTAAAAGCAAAAATTAGTAAAACGTAATCCATAAGCCCACTTAGTCTGGTGCTTCCAGGAAGAAACAAAACGATATCTAAACCTAACCTATGTAAAATGAATACAAAAATGTTTGTTATAACATACTACCTACACAAGATGTAATATTTTTTTTTTGGTTTGAGTAAGGGAATTGGGAGTTTTTTGGCAATTTTTTCTGATGTGCCGCTTGTCTATTGGGCTCCCTAACTAATTTTGATACAGGGCCCCTTCAAGGCACGCTACGCTACTGCTTGGATGCTTAAGGTTTTTTAAGGAAAAAATAACTTAATTTAAACTGTTCAATTTATTAATAGTGGCATTTTAAATTACCTACACTAATAAAATTTAATATAACAAAAGGTTAATGTAACTTATGTACATATTCTTAAGAGTTGGGGGTTCGGCGATTTAATCCGACCACCTGAGGATTCTGCTGTGTCTTTTTTTTATTCCTTACAAGTTAGTTTTGACTATAATCTCACCTGATGGTAAATGATGATGCAATCTAAGATGGAAGCGGGCTAACTTAGTGAGAGGAGAAAAATGCTGTGGATTTTTCTCCTACCTTTCGGTTTCTACGCGACATCGTACTGGAACGTTAAATCGCTTGGCATGTCCTTGTCGGTAACTAGCCACGGCCGAAGCCTCCCACCACTTAGACCTGGACCAATTGAGAAAACCGAACCGAGCAGCGTTAGCTAGTCATTGATACGTTTGATACGGCGATCGCAACGTCCCTGCCATTCTATTCTTGTAAAAGTTGCCGGTTTTACTATCGCCTATTGTATACTGTGATATCACGGCGAGCACAGGATAGATACCTACTCCCCGTAGCTGGGTAGTTACATGAAAACACAAACAGGTAAGCACGATCTCGTGCTGTCTCGATCACGAATTGATTTGCGGGTCTTGTGACCTGTATTACCTGTATGAAATCCGCCGTATAAGTGCACAACCACTTTAATGTGAAGGAATTAATGAGCATGCACTGGATGCCGACGCTAAGCGTTTCTGTTAAACAAAGGGCCACCTGACAAGATGATGCTCCGAGTATAGATGTTTTATTATTGAATAGAAACAAGCGTTAGGTACTTAGAGGTAGGTGAGGTAGGTACATTTTTTTTTAATTATTTTGTCATATATTTTAAATATGACCAACTAGCGGACTACTTCGTTCTTTTAAATATGACCAGGACGCCCGCGACTTCGTCCGCGTGGAATTTAGATTTTCACAAATCCCTCGGGAATCATGGATTTTTCCGGGATAAAAACTAGCGTATGTGTTAATCCAGGCTATAATATATCTCAATACCTTCAATAATATATATCAATACCAAACTTCAGCTAATTCGGTTAAGTAGTCGAGGCGTGAAAGAGTAACAAACATTCATATCATCAAAATCATCAGTTTTCGCAAATCTCGGGAGACCATGGATTTTTTCGGGATAAAAAGTAGCATATGTGTTAATTTAGAGTAAAATCTATTTAAATTCCAAATTTCACCTAAATCGCTTCAGTAGTAGTAAACATCCATACTAACTTTCGCGCTTATAATGTTAGTAGGATATTCTCATTCCCCTTCAACTAGTTAGGAAAGACTGTATTAGGAGTGGGTAAACAGACCAACGGGGCGGGGATCGAACTACCACCCCTCGGTGATGAGTCCGACCGCTCTTACCGTTGAGCTATTGAGCAACGTTGTCGTAGCCGTTCAAATACAAAATTCAAAAACTAATACATTTTCGAGTCAGTACGACTCGAAGCGTTGCATCAGTAATTTTCAATATTAGGTATTCAAGAAAAATGGCGTCTTAAATATTTTAAAAACACAAAAACCTAAAAAAATAAGATAAAGTATTTTTTTATTGTATTGTATTGTATGTATTGTAATTATTTATTATTAAATTAATTTACGTATTTTTAGCGTTAAATTTTGATATACAAATTAGGAAAAAAAATGTAAGTAGGTATATGCGGATGGAGATGAGATCATGCATCTCATCTCCATCTGCATATACGTTACGTATATACGTTTGGGTTTTTATTGGTTTCACCGGCTTCACCACGCTGCTTACAAGCAGACTCATTCTGGATCATTCTTTATTCTGTGGATAATACGTAGAGCTTGCTCATACAGCGGAACATTAAAAATGCTGATGGTATGTAAATGTCGAAGTAGAACGAGATAGTAATCAAAACAAATGAATGAACGGAAAAGTTTGGTTCAATTATTGTAACAATCACGCTGTAAAGTGGTTTATTTATCTTCTTTTTGCCCTCCGTGTTTTGCGCGTCCACCTGCCCAGTCGCGATTACCTGTCTCCATACAGCGCACGCGTTTCAAAATGGCCGACTGTTTTGCGCGCCAAAATTCGCGAAATTCAACCAATTGCCGCGTATTGAAATATACACAGGTCGTTTAGTTATTTATTAAAGTTTTACAAATAGTACGAAATTGTTGTAAATTGTTACAATTTAGTTTTGGGATCTGTAATTTTAATTTTTTAAAAGAACATCGGAAAACGGTTACGAAGTAATTTTGAAAATCGCAGTTTTTAGCACTGTTAATTAATTGATTAAATATTTTTCTTGCTTATTTTTTTTATTTAAGTACATAATGTTGGATAGTCGATTATGAATTCTTGTGTTGTAAGATTTGTTTTTTAAAAACAACAATTATGAATGGAAAATGCGTACGAAACTTTTCGGATGTTTGGTGTTTATTGTGTTGATACTGTGCTGCGATGGTTTCAATAATAAGAAGAAGGTTAAAAGAAAAATAGGGACTGGTGCTGGAAAGAATAAAGTCTTTTTTGGAAATGTGACTGAAAAACATGGTGAAAAGCGAGGATTTTTGCCACACGGTAAGATTTTTTTATATTTATAGGTATGCCAGAGAAATAATACTGTTTTCACTACTCTTGCTCAAAAACACTGTCATATTACCACTCCACAGCGGGGCTAAACAAGCATATTAGCCTCTAGGGGCTAAAGTAATTTTGTTTTTTTAATTCTTGTCTGTTACGAGTACTTGCTAAGTACTAGCCTACTATAAAACGGAGGAGGTTTTATTCGAAAATAGAATCATTATAGGTAAGGCACTGATTGTTTTGAAAAATAAATAAAAAACTTTAAATTGGAATGAAATACAGCGTTCTTGTCTGTGGAATGCGTTTATTTTTTTATTGAGTTGCGAATAGAACGAGATTTGAAGACATGGGACATCCTTTACGGTGTAATACCTTTGCCTCTTTCTCATGTGAAAAAAATAAAATTAAAAAGCGAGAATTTAAAAAACAATTGGCGTGAATACTTGATTTTTTTCAGAAATTCATTGTCAATTTGTGACCGTAACTTACATATTTTTCAACAATAATTGTTATTTTCTCGCAATCGTAGTGAAAAGCAGAGTGTAATACGTGGGGTTAAACCCATTATAAACTCGGTTTCTATTTATATAAATACCTCGTATATAATGGGTCTTTTTAGCCCCTTGTATAACAATCTACTATTAATACTCCACTTAAAATAAGTCGTGATAGCTCAGTTGATATGACCTCGACGTTTGATTTGAAGAGTGTAGGTTCAAGTTCAGTCCAATTCTTCAGTTATGTGCGTTTTAAGAAATTAAAAATAACGCTAAGATAAAAAATCCTTTTTACCAAAAAAGGACTTCCTAAATAATAATATCGTAACTATGTACTACTTAAATTACTTAAATACCAACTACACAGATTTGTTTAGCAAACAGGTCAAGATTTTTTGAATCCCATACTGTCACAAGTAATTTTCTTATTTTGCCTTAATCCGGCATTAAAACAAATACCAACTTGTAAATCCACCGTGCAGACCACTGTGCCACGGAGGCCTTCGAAAATTCAGATTGGAGATAAATTAGGTACCTATCTATCTATACCTGATTAACGTGTAGGCTAATTATTCCGGAAAAAATCATGGCTCCCAAGATTTGTGTAAGACTGGATTTCACGTAGACGATGTCGCAGGGATCAGCTAGTTGTCTATAATTGTAGAAAATGTTAGCTAGCAATGAGTCACATTTCCTTATCTTGCTAAAGTGGGTAGGTATCTCGCTCTTGTGGAGGGGATAAGTTCACGATTATACAATAACTAGCAGACTTATCTAACCCCTTTTTAGTGCTCCTTACTTAGGTTAGTCTTTTTTTATTCTTTATAAGTTAGCCCTTGTCTACAATCTCACCTGAAGGTAAGTGATGATGCAATCAAGGATGCCAAAGCAACAATCTCACCTGATGGTAAGTGATGATGCAATCAAGGATGCCAAAGCAACAATCTCACCTAATGGTAAGTGATGATGCAATCTAAGATGGAAGCGGGTTAACTTGAACCCAGGACCTCCGTCTTGTAAATCCACCGCGCAAACCACTGCGCCACGGAGGCTGTCAGTAGCTACCCAAAATATAGTTTAACCTACCATGGTATTACAAGTATGTACCTACGGTAAGCAGTGGCGTGCGCAGGGTTTTAACTAGGGTATGCACTATAGGTACAAAATGTAAAATTCCTATCGCAATACAGGTTCGTAATGAGTTCTCAGGGTAGGCAGGGCATGTTTGTATCTATGGTGTGCACGCCACTGACGTTAAGCTATGCATAAAACTATGAAAACAAAGCTAATAGCTTCCTCGCTTCATAAATCGTATAGTTACTATCACACTTCGACGTCATAAAACATGTTTAACTTATGCATTGGCAGCTCCGAAATTGCTTTGGGATCCGTTTCGTGTTGTAGGTAGAGGTATACGGTGCACCTACTAAGTGTCGCCGCACACGGGCCACAGCCACAAACGCCGCCACAAGAAGCTAGAAGGGGCCACAAAAGTATCTGAAGCGCGCGACAGCCACTTGTGGACCAATTAAGAAAACCTCAATTGGCCCAGCCGGGGATCGAACCAGGACCTCCGTCTTGTAAGTCCACTGCGTATCCCACCGCGCTACGGAGGTTGCTGCTACTATTCGACTCTAACATGTTCAATAAGAGAGAGAAAGGTGCGGAACCGCGCAAGTGTGGTGTGTTGGCGTTTAGTGGCCGATGCGGGCCACAAGAAGCAAGCAGCGCTGGCTACTTGCCTCTTTTGTAAACAGTGTTTAAACTGAATTATGGAAGTATTATAAGCTATATTTTATTTTGTCCCGACAATAAAAACCAGTAAAATTTTTGCCGCCGAAACACAACACATTAGCAAGTAACGTCATTCATAGATAACAGCGTGATTGGCGTTTGCAGTGATGTGATATATCACGTCACCGCAAGCGCCAATCAAAAACCGATGCCTAGTAGCGAATGACGTCACAGTGTTATGATTGGCGTTTGCGGTGACGTGATAAAAATACAATTTTGTTTTGTAAAAATATTACAATTACGACATTATTTTCACAAATAAAAATGTGATTAGAGTTTCTAGGTATCTAAACTGCCTATATGCAAATCTTCTTAGTTTTGTACAGTAGGCGAGTAGCCTATTGTAGCGTGTGGCGGCCACCGTCCATATAGAATGTACTAGCTGACGCCGCGCGGTTTCACCCGCGTGGATCCCGTTCCGTTAGGAATACGGGGATAATATATAGCCTATAGCCTTCCTCGATAAATGGGCTATCTAACACTGAAATACTTTTTCAAATCGGATCAGTAGTTCCTGAGATTAGCGCGTTCAATCAAACAAACTCTTCAGCTTTAAAATATTAGTATAGATGAAAACTACAGGAAATATGCCGGTAGCGGCGTTTTGTGGTTGTGGCCCGTGTGAGGGAGCCCTAATGTAACAAAGTTGGAACTTGAATGAGGTAAGTTACCCACTCGGACCTGCTCAAAGTTGTACAACTGCTAACTCTTCCGGACGAATTCAAAGAGGGTCAGGTTTC
Organism: Bicyclus anynana; assembly: GCF_947172395.1. Classification (NCBI taxonomy): domain Eukaryota; kingdom Metazoa; phylum Arthropoda; class Insecta; order Lepidoptera; family Nymphalidae; genus Bicyclus; species Bicyclus anynana. Next base: position 1,015,138 of record NC_069101.1, read on the forward strand.
CGGAAATAGTATATTAGTCTAGTAGAAGTCTACCCGACAAAATCGTACATTAATAATGGACAAAATATGATACACTTCGTCTTCGTTCGGTCGTTTTTGAAGTCGTCCATCTACTTAATTAGCTGTTCGTCAACTAATTAACTGTATGAACATGAAATCTATATAATAATATATAGCTGAAGAGTTTATTTGTTTGAACGCGCTAATCTCAGGAACTACTTAGGTCCGATTTGAAAATTATTTTTAGTGTTAGATAGTTCATTTATCGAGGAAGCTATGGGCTTTTATGTTTTATCCCCGTATTCCTACGGGAACGGGAACCACGCCGGTGAAACCGCGCGATGTCAGCTGGTGATGAATGAAACCGTATGAGTAGTCACTTCGAAAAAATTTAAATGTAAAAACCAAATCAAGTGTATGAGTTACCTATACGTAAAAATAATACCATGTGTAAACAAATAATTTTTTTTTTCAGTTTTTAACATGACTTCATAATTTTTTTTTTTATTCAAAAATTTTTGTTTTCTATTTTTCAAAAAAAAATTTTTTTTTATTGAGAAAGAATACAATATGGAACTTAAGCTAACTAACAAAATTAAATTGAATATTTTTTTTTATTCTTTGCCTTCTTTGCTCTGTAGTTAAGGGCTAACTTTAACTACAATCTCACTTGATGGTAAGTGATGAAGCAATCTAAGTTGGAATCGGGCAAATTTGTTACGAGGAGGATGAAAATCCACACCCCTTTCGGTTTATACTCGACATCGTATTAAAACGTTAAATCGGTTGGCGGTACGTCTGCCGATAGAGTGGTAACTAGCCACAGCCGAAGTCTCCCACCAGCCAGATCTGGACGTATTAAGAAAACCTTTAGCCTAGCCAGTTCATGGTCAGGTCTTTTAAATCCGCACATATCACAGCGCCACAAAGACCGGCAAATATTTCATAGTCAGGATTCGAACCCAGATTCCCACAACCTATAGCCGTATACTCTAACCACTGGGCCATCGAGATAGTTCACATATGGGTACGCAATTCTAAAACCGAGTACCGCGCGGCCTAGAAATGGCTGCGGGTTGCGGTTCGCGCGCGTCATTCAGCAAAAACTTATTATCACTGTTGATAGCTACTTGGAAAATCGAGTTTACAGTACGAGGCACACCGGGCGAGATACTTATACTTTGTTGTAAGCATTATTGGAAATTGTAGTGACGTCATAATCGCCGCATCTGCTGTTATATATGACGTTTTTTTTCAAAAACATCGCTAAATGTTTTAGACTACGTACTCGTAAAGCTAAAAATTAAAACTAAAATTCGAAATGCATTTTTAGAACGACATTATTTATTTCAAGTTCTTCGAGTACCACAATTTTATTATAACATTCATAATCACACTAATATCACACTTCACATCACATCACACATCACATGAGTCACACAATTATGGCAAAATAAACTTACGAAAATTTAAATGTAAGTTGTACCTTTTCTGCGTAATAAACAAGTTTATAGAAGCACTAGGTTTGGAAAATGTCCCTCTTAGACTGTTTTTGAAGCCTGGAAAACCTAATGAAAAAAAATATTTTAAGATAGGTATGGCACAAGCATTACATGAAAGTACCACCTGTGTAGCCAGTTAAAGCAGTTACATAGGGTAGTTTAGCCGGTTTGCCGCCGATGGTTTTTGGCCCGTACTTAGTTATACTAAGTAAATGAGAAATCTTTGCTTTATTTATGATTTAGCTTTTTTGTGACACCACACGCACACCACCACACACCACCACACACCCATAGATTTCCATGTTCTGACATATTTTATTACGACAACAAAACTTTAAAGCTTTTGAATTTCAGTATAATACCACTATAACACAGATCTAATGCTTTCGACTGTGCTTCTTTAAAACTCAAGCATCTAAATATAATTAATAAAACAAAAGATAGCACGCAGTAAACTTTTGCGAAGTAAGTTACTGTTAATAGTTGTTATAGATGTATTGTTAAAGATGAAATAATTTCAACGTATTATATAGGACTAAGTTTATATAATAATATTTAGTTTAACTAAGACATTACTCATGAAATATATTGATTTGTGTGTAATAACCCGACCAGTTATTAGTAATTATAAGGTAAAAACTAAATATGAAAAAAATAATACACTAACATTACTTATAAAGGCAAAAGTTTGTGTGTATGTGAGTGTGTATGTTTGTTCCTCTTTTAGGCTGCGGCTACTGAAGCGATTTGGTTGAAATTTAGAATGGAAATATATTTTACTCTGTATTAACTCTTCAATTCCCAGTGTCACCTGGAGGTGACAGACGTTTATAATTTTTTTTCTACCAGAAGGAGATATTATTTTTCAAATTTACTATTATTGTTTCGAAGCCAATATGTAACATTATCAATTATTTTTTTTTGATAACACTAGCGATATGTCATGTGTCAAATTCATTTAGTTGTTAAGCGCGAAATTGAAGGAGTCTGCGTTTTAGTGATCTTTTGCGATATAAAGTGAAATATAAATGCCTCGACCGTAAGTATTGTTTTTTTACTTATTACATGTAATAAAGGAATAAATAAGCTGTAGTACAAATGTTTCTTATTCTAAAAATAACTTATAGCGTTATTGTTACAACGTCCGAAGTATGCAGTGTCACCTGTAGGTGACACTGGGCATTGCAATAACAAATTGTCCTGACTTCATTCTAAGAAAAAACTTGTTACATTTTGGCCTTATCGCTATGTGGTGATGTTTTTTTTATAACTTTATTACGTATAACAGGTTGACCTTGGATTATAGTTGCAGGCAGAGGAGAACTCAGGCGATATTATTTTATTTTCTCCTTATAATGGTGTTTTTACAGGTGATGATAGAGGGAAGAAACGAAGCTAATATTATACATCTCCCCAGTCGCATGCTTCGCTCTCATGTTGTAATACAAAATATACTTTACTATTATTCCGAGTAGTTACGAGAGCAGAATGTTGGAGTACGGGTACTGGTCGGGAAAATCGTTTGGACTACTGCAATTCATAAAACTTGAGAACGAGAGAAAGAGCTAGGCTCTTCCTTACGTCAAGCTTCTGAAGACCATATTGTAGCTAAGTAGCATGACAATAGCATGACTTACTTTGCTTTTAGCTTAGATGCAGCTTGTCAAATTAATGTCTGAACTGAGACAAGATTCAAGATTTCTTGGTCAAAAAACTACTAGCCTTACTGCGTTTTCCGGTGAAATGTTGCTACTTGCAAAAATGTGACAAGCCTTCGATCGGCAATTTGAGAATCTACCTCTGCAGATGATGTTGAAAGTCCCTACTGAGGTTAGGAGCGCTGGGAGAGCTGACGATCACTCGCAAACCGACACTCAACGAAAATGTGTATGTACAAACCACCACAATATAAAATGTATTCCAATGCAATATCGGTTTGCATATAGTGCTGTACAGCTTTCACAGTAAATGAGTTTTCTATTTGTTTACATAAATACACATTATTATAGAATCTGTCGTTTCATTCCTACTGTAAGAATAAGAAAAATATTGTTTCCTATAAGTATAGTCTCAAGTATACTTATAGGAAACAACAATGCCTCAATGCCCAGTGTCACCTGTGGGTGACACGCCCATAAAAAAAAATGGGGGTGGTTCATTTACATTTTATTTATTTTTTTGTAATAACTAAGTGTTTGTAAGCTATGTTATCCAAAGAAAAACGAAAAATCTATATTAGCCTTGACATGGGAATTGAAGAGTTAACACACAGGCTACTTTTTATCCTGGAAAATCTATGGTTCCCGGGGGATTTGTGAAAAACTGAATTTCACGCGGACGAGGTTGGGGGTGTCCGCATTACATATGAATAAGTTATCAATAAATTCAAATATTTCTGTATACTTAAAACTTCGAGTTCCATATTATTTACAAATATCTTTGTTATCATAGAAAATAATCGTCTAGCATCACTATCTTACCATAAGTGGATAACTGTCCGAGAACTGGTGGAATTACCCTAGTTGTTAGTTGTCAGTGTGACACACAGTTAGCGGGATGAGTTGCCATATTCGCGAATGATTTAATCTCTTTTACGACTCTACGGTTTTCACTGCGGGGGCCAGGGGGAAGAGGGAAGTGAAAATTCCATAAACGCTACTTTACATGTGATTTTAAATGATTCGTTTTATGATAACTTGAAATGTAATATTGGTTCGATTGCCTCAAGTGCCAAGTTATCATTAAAGAAATAAAAAAGCTAAATCTATACTTCTATAGTAATGTTATATAGAGAAAAAATTGTGGTATTGTAGGGGGCTTATTTCTGGGTCTACTGAACCGATTTTTAAATTTCTTTTAGTAATAGAAAGCCACTTTAATTGTGAGTGTCAAAGGCTAGATTCCCGTATTACACGGGAACGGGAACTACGCGAGTGAATCCGCGAGACGTCGGCTAGTATTATAGGTATATTGGAGTATTATTAGTATTAGAGGTATATTGGTATTACATATTCAAGTAAAAAGTGTCATAATTATACTTATTATATTAGGTACCTATTAGCTCAGGCGAACTATTTTTTATGTTCCAAATTATATACTGAACATATACGTGTATAGCGGGGTTTCTACAATAACACTTAAACCAAAACCATTCTTTCTTTATTTATGTCAAAAACATAAAAAAACACAAGCTTTTTATTATCTCCGTAAAAGGTAATATAAGTGATGTATAAACAATAATAAAATCAAAATGAAATACATTTTTTTCTCACGCTGAACGCGCATTGAATAAAGATACATAATATAGCATAATTCCGGTAATAAATTAGTGAAATAATAACGGCCGACCGGTTGACTTGCTGGCTATGACAAATTCAGAAAGTTCATTGCGATAGGCGGAGCGTCTTGCGACTATGTAGTTTTTTTTATACAAACAAGTTAGATCCTTGACTGTGATCTCACCATTCTCATATGATGTTAAGTTACGATGCAGTCTTAGATGAAAGCAGGCTAAATTGGAAGTGGTAAAAATTCATACTCTGACGGTTTCTATGCGGCATCGCGTCCAAACACTAAATCGCATGGCGGTAGACGTCTTTGCTGGTAGGGTGGTAACTATAGCCACAGCCGATGTCTACCACCGGACCAATTTAGAAAAGATAAAATCCCAAACTGACTGAGCTGGGAATCGAACACAGGACCCCTCTGGTGAGAACCATAGCACTACCAACTGCGCCGGTAAGGTAGTAAAAAATGGTTGATATAGCAGATTACCTGATGCTTGTTTCACCTGGATGTGGATTCTACAACATAATCACGGAACGTCAGTATGATCACACTCATCCTATAAACTCCCAACGTCCAAGACTAGCTTCGAGTGTCATAAAGCCAGTTTTAAATAGAATAAAATACATTTTAGGAACATTACTCCCATATTCATACTCTGGTGATAACAACAGCCAGTAGTGGCTAGTAAATTCGCGACTTTCAAATTACCGCTCAGTGTGATTCGCTCGATCCCATGGCCCGACGGAGGCTTGAGGCAAAACGAGTATGTAACTTGTCCCCGAATATTTTCGCAATAAACAGTCATGAATAAGTGTACTATAGAACTAAAGTGAAGTAATCAGACGTTTGGCTTTACCTCACCTCACCTTACACTTACTGGTAAATTTACTTTCATCTGTTTAATATCAAGAGAATGCTACCATAGATTTTTTAGTAATATTAACTAGTATTAAAAAATATTTTTACCATAACCTAACAGTGAAATTTGTAGACGTCGTGGGGGTGCCCCCAAGGGATCGTACCCTCGCTGAGTTTCGAATTTTTTACTCTATGAGAATTCGACACTCAGCAGCGGTGAATGGTCCCCTGGAGGTGCCACTGCAACGTCTAATTCCACTGTAATTAGAGTAACAGGCCACTACAGGTCTCGAAGGATATGAAAATTATACCCAACTTGCTACTACTACTAGCAATGTCCTGCTCTGAAAAAATATTTAATTGATTTACAATTTCTACCAAATGTTGACGATAGGTATTGACCGGGATCGTTGATTTAACGTGTTTTCTGAGACACGAGGGTGTCATCATCATCATCAACCGATAAATGTTCACTGCTGAACAAAGGCCTGTTGCATGGACCTCCAAGCACAACAATCTCGAGCCGCCAGAATCCAGCGTCTCCAAACCCGCTTGATATCCTCGGTCAACGGATCCTCGGTCGGATAGTGGAGGGTCGACCAACGTATAATACCACCAATTCCCCGACTCCGTTTTGAAGACCGAACATTCATATAATTATTTCCTTTACTATAATCAATCTAATCTTGCACGCTTTTAAGCACAGAAAACATAATTTGTACGAGATAAGGCAGATTGTGCATGAGCCACACATTCTGACAATAAATGAATTTCTCGATTTCTCGATATTTCACAGTCTATAACCTCGACTGGAACCCAGGACCTCGTAATCCAAAGCTATATAAGTTAATCACTGCACTAACGAGTCGATTAATAGTACTCAGTAAGTATTTAATATTTTATTCAAGTATAGATACTTTTCTTATGTTGTAATTTGAGATGAACAAAAATCCGATGAATTTCTCATTATATTTTGTGTTTCGGAAAATTCTCATTGTGGTTTTTAGTATACAAAAAGTTTCATGTTTTTATATACTTTATTTTATTTTTATTTGAATTTTTTACTGTATATGTTCCACGTTTGTTTATTGATTTTTTGATAATATTTTCCTCATCGGTTAGGGCGTGCAAGCCTACGCACGATTTTATTTGACAGGCGTGAGGCGTCTTCAAGCGCATTTGAGGTCAATAGGTCCGCGACATCGAAACCTCATCGCTAATAAGGACTGAGGACTGAACAAGTCCTTTACAATGTAAAAACCTTTTTTTATTTGTTTTTCTTATAAGTATACGAGTACCTTAGACGTTTATAGGTACTATTTTTGTCTCTCATTTATTTATTACTTCTTTTTTTTTAAATTTTTAACAATATAAGTATAAAATACAAAACATTATTAAAATTTTATAAAAAAAATTCACCCTCCCGCTGCGGGACATTTGAGTGCCCAAGCAACCGGTGGTCAGGGCTCCAGAGTGAGGAACCTCCTCACAATACGCGCCGTCTCAAGAATCACTGCCTTTTGTATCCGACTCTTGATCCAACAGTTAAGCGAAAGCTTCTTAAGGTGTTGGTCGAAGCTTTTCGCTATAAGACCATTGACTGAAACAACTATCGGAACAATAATAGTTGACTCAACATTCCACATGGCGGTAATCTCGTGAGCAAGGTCCAAGTATTTTGATACTTTTTCCTTTTCGGCTTTAACCAGATTATCGTCATGTGGAACTGTAATATCAACAATTATTGCACGACGCACTGACCGATCGACTAGCACTATATCAGGTCTATTGACTACAATATACCTGTCAGTGATAATCGTTCGGTCCCAGTAGAGCAATGCACTGCTATTTTCAAGAACTGACGCTGGGTCGTAATAGGTACTATAATTATTAGATATATAATATAAGACCTATGTAAATGTACCATATTCTGGCGAAATAAAAATTGATTGATTGATAGATATTATACGAAATTTTCAGAGTAAAGTGGAACTTTAATCACTATTTACTTTAATCACTTAAAGTTCATTTTATTTTGAAGAAATTTGAGGTTTAAATCTTAAACAATGTTCATAAAATATACTACAAGACAGGCTTTAACATAACGAGTAATAGAGACGAATGGAAAAGATTGACATATTTTTCCGACCCCACTTAAGTGGGATAAGGTTAAGGAAATGATGATGAGGCTTTAATATAACTTCGAATCTCGAGGTATTGGGATCGATTCCTGGGTCAGGTTATGAAATGTTGAGGTTTCTTTTATAGAAGACTAGCGGACGGAATTCAGTTTTTCACAAAACCCGCGGGAACCGTATTGGAACAGCGTGGTGGGTCTAAGCTTAGTAAATTGGTAAGAATTAAACATATGTACATTGTATTGAACATCCAATTTAACGCTAAAAGACTCCGTACAATAGACTAACGGTTTCAGATCGTAAATGTGTGTAACAGGCAACATTCCGCACCACAGGTTAAGTGATAGCAAAGGTTAAAACACTGCCCTTAGATAAATTACACCGACGGTGGAAAAGTAAAACTGTATAAGCGACATTTTGAGAAAATTACTCAAAAATAATAAATATTGTAAAGCTTTGAAATTGCACATTTGATGGCAAACTATTCTGAGCTCTGTTTTTGATGTACGTAGACGGTTTTTTATGAGTTTGGGCAGTAGGTCTTGCTGTTAGATGTAGATTTCTTTTTACTTGAAAAATAGCAAAATAAAACAACTTTTCATTGTTGATTGATAAATATCTACAAATCAACATGTTTCTGTTCAATAGAATAACAAAAAATATTAATTAAAGAATATCAATTATTTTTTGTAAGTATAATATCATGTAGCTCATAAACTAGCTAATAGCTATACAATAAGAATATGTATTTATTATAAGTTAATAAAAACTTTTAATAATGTTCTAACTTTCAAACATTGTTGACTTTAAGAAACAAAAAGAATTAGTAGTTGTTACGAGTATTTATTAATTAAGATTGGTAAATAATTTGTCCATAGAAATATAAAAACCACTTGTTAACCATTTTTTTAATTCTTTACAAGTTAGCCCTTGATTACAATCTCGCCTGATGGTAAGTGATGATGCATCTATGATGGAAGCGGGCTAACTTGTTAGGAGGAGGATGGAAATCCACATCCCTTTCGGTTTCTACACGAACGCACCGGTACTCTAAATCGCTTGGCAGTACCTACGTCTTTGTCAGTAGGGTGGTAACTAGCCACGGCCGAAAGGCCAATCAGCCCAGGTGTTGATCAAACCTAGGACTATTTATTGTTTATTATTGCAATGGCAAAAACATATATGACGTGTAGATATTAAAAAATAAATTCATAACGTGATGTTTTTTGTGATGTCGCTTAGATTGTTTTGTCTTTGCACAGTCGATAGTTCATGCTTGCTGTACATTAAGCCTTTTTAAAGATTAAGCTTTTTGACGACCTTGCCATTTATATTCGCATTATTTTATAACTGGGAGGGTTTGGTTTGGGTCAGATGGGTTAATTGCTAAGTCGACATTTTTCAGAAGATTAAGTCAATCTATCCCATTAATTAATACTGCAATTAGTAGGTATAGTACGCGGCTTATATGTTGTATTATACCTACGCTTTACATTGCAAAAAAAATTGCATTGGAAACTACAATAGCACTTATTGTAGTTTCCAAACCTAAACGAATAGACCGATTATGATGCGGTATTCCTTGTTTGAAAGCTGACATGATTCAGATGGTTCTTGGTTATATTATAACTAATATAAAGATCGTATAAGCCAAACTGGTAGTTTTCTGTTGTGATTAAAATAATTTCTGATATAAAAGTTGTTATTCTAATATATTTTTGTCTTGGTTGTTGCGTAATAAAAGGTTAATTCTACTCGGCCAAAGTTAACGAAATTGTATTAAATAGAGTAGGTAGTACCCTACGGCGAAAACCTGCTCTCTTGTCTCTACCAGACCTTTGCTCTTATTAAAGAGTCATTTGCAATTAAGGCTGCGCTATACGTGTGTACGCCTCTTTCTAGATATTCTATTTAAATTATATCTTCTTCTATCTATCTTTATTTGACGACCTCCGTGGCGCAGTGGTGTGCGCGGTGGATTTACAATACGGAAGTCCTGGGTTCGAACCCCGGCTGGATCGATTGAGGTTTTCTTAATTGGTCCAGGTCTGTCTGGTGGGAGGCCGTGACTAGTTACAACCCTAACTGCGAAGACGTACCGCCAAGCAATTTAGCGTTCCGGTACGATGTCTCGTAGAAACCGAAAGGGGCGTGGATTTTCATCATACTCTTAGCAAGCTAGCCCGCTTTCATCTTAGATTGCATCATCACTTACCATCAGGTGACCTAAAATCTTATATAAAAATACCATTCTATATTTACGGTGTATGTATTTGCGGCACGTTTGCAGAACGTATCCCTCGAGAATAAGGAGCTTTTACTATATTTATAAGTTAATTGACTGAGTTTCGATGAAACTTAACGTAACCTAACGCATTCTTAATAAAATAGTAGTTATGTTTTGCTCTCATTTTTTTTATTTACACTTTTCTTTGAAATTTTCATCAATGTTTACCTACCTATATAATATAATATAAATCACTATTCAAAATTTATAAAAAGATCATTGACATTTGAGTGCCTAATATAATTGTTTCTAGGTGGCATTAGCGGCTACCGACCAGCGCATCCTTAACTTTGCACCCGCGTAAGGTTACCACACCTACACGCAAAAACTTAATTTAATTTACCCTCGAGATGGAAAATGTTCGCGCAATTTATATTTTACTCGTATACTTATAAGAGATTTATACGGGAGGGTATTTTATATTCCTTTATTTTTATAATGTAAAGTGACTCTCAGTGGTTACATTTAAGCCGTTGATCCATTTTCCCGGCGCACAGATTTAGGGGACCAACTCGAGCGTATTATGTGACAAGCTCGCGTTGGGTAACGCGTCAGCGTCATGTAGTTTCAGAATACGCTGACGACATGTCGGTTGATAATATGTCGCATGACGTAACTGACATTTTTGACGTGAATACGTCTATGAATTGCTTCCATAGTGCGGTGTCATTCCAAAAAAGCATCGGAGAACACAATTTAAGCCACTACTATGATAATTGATAAGTCAAGCGCAGTGAAAGGCGAAGTTTTTACCAATATAAGGTCATTGTTTCAAAATTTCCATTTAGTATAACTTTTTTATTCGATTACAAGTTGGCCCTTGCCTGCGATCTCCCTTGTATTAAGTGCGCTGCGGTGTAAAATCCCAAGAAAAAGATGACATCATTAAGTGCACATTTTGAGTTATGGCGTGTTGGTGTATGCAGAAATCGCGAACTGCAGACAAGTTCGATATTTCCACTAATGATTGTTTTCTGCGCAGTAGAATCCGCATTAGTCATACGCACACAGGTAAATGTAAATAAACTCTTAAACTTCGACCTGAATTACCACAGATATAAGAGGTAACTAGATTTATAAAGTGTCAATTCTTTGCATTGAAACCAGCGCACCCAGGGGTGTGGCCTAAATGGCTGTTTAATATTTAGTGAAAAATGAAATATGTCACCCTTACTTTAGAGTTGAATATTTTTTATTCTTTTTGTCACAGATCAAAACAAGACTGCTAGTACATGCGCGGACACGCTTGCGATGTTCCGCACACCCGGGTGTACGCGGGCCACGCCCCCTTGCTACTTCTATTGCTAAAAGCGTTAGCTTTTAGCGTTGTCTGCTCTGTGTGAATTACATAGGCGTGGAACGGAGTTTTTAATCGACAATATACTGATCGAAAAGAATTTGCATTCGAGAAACTCGTAGTGAAGTCATATGTACCTAGTGAAGACTTTACGTGTATAGAAACAAGAAATCGTTAGTTTGCTTTAGAACTACGTTTAGGGTAAGAGCCCAACGAGTAATTTGCAGAAGGTATTTTTAGTTCGCATTCGTACATTCGGAGGTACTGGATTACGTAAAGAGTTTGATAAAATATTCAACTTGAACCACTTTCGATAATCAACTTATTTTACTTTTTTTCACTTTCACTTTCAAAAGAATTTTACAAGTTTAAGTTTTTAAGCTCATTTTGTGAGAAGTTTCGGATATAAGCTTTGTTGAAGTTTTTTTATTCATTTCCATTATTTAAACTAACCAGATGAAACAAGAAGAAAGAAGAAATATATTAATCTTTCTTCTTTCTTCTTGTTATATTAATTATTGAACTAGGCACAGATTAAAATTGATAATTTGAAAACAGTTACTGAAGGTGTGGATTCGAATCCGGTCCGGGGCATGCACCTCCAACTTTTCAGTTGTGTGTATTTTAAGAAATAAAATATCACATGTCTCAAATGGTGAAGGAAAACATCGTGAGGAAACCTGCATAGGTACCAGATAATTTTCTTAATTATCCGTGTGTGAAGTCTGCCAATCCGCATTGGGCCAGCGTGGTGGACTATTGGCCTAAGCCTGTTCATTCTGTGAGGAGACTCGTGCTCACAGTGATGTGATTGACGATGAGGAAAAATATTATTACCTAAAACAAAGGCGATTGTTAAGATCTCCGAGTATTATCTTAACAATCGCCTTCTTTGTATTTATCGAATTTGTAGTAGGTAGAGCCATTTTGATTGTTTACATGAATGTGAAGCAAAAATGAATTTTGATTGTAGTCATTGTGGGAAGCAAGAATTTACCTACTTAGTCGAGATTACTACACCATTGATGAGTTCCTTAATGATAAAGATGCTTGGAGTCAAATGGATCAGCTTCCACCTTCACATAGTAGAAGTAAAACTATAAGAAATTGTAATGTTCTCATCAATTGTAAATTATAATTTTATAATACTGCATGATTTAAAAAAAAAGCAACTATTGAGTTTCTTGCCGGTTTTTCTCAGCAGAACCTGCCTTCTGAACCGGTAGTAGAATCTTTACAAAGTAGTGCTTGTAAACTAAACCTACTTTTGCCTGAATTTTGTTTTTTTTTCCAAGGAAAACGTATGTTTAAGAGCTTACTTACTTGTAAAATTGTCAGCAGGTCAGTTAGAATAGTGGCGGGTAATAAAAATGTGGGTAAATACAGCCGGTTGGCCGAGTTCTAGTGCTTACATTCCTGTCCTACAGGACTGGTCCGACCAGTGCCCTGATACACTTCACGCAGGATTATCCGTGTCATTGCGACTTAGCCGTAGTGTCATAGCTTCTCAACCTGGGTGAAATGCCCCCTTGTGGGCGTTTGATCATTTCAAGGGGTCCCAGATAATTATAGCGAAGGTATACATGTAATAGATTATCAACAAAAGCGATCACAGTTCTTTGAAGGGACTATTAGAGTACCCAGAGAAAGTTAAAGGGTCTTAAGTATGGGATAAGTAGACAAACCCAGAACTGTAGCGAGTAATAAAAGTCTCACGCAATTTGGCTGAAGCTTTCAGCGCGTCTCATTGTGGGTAACATTTCTGTCCTACAAGACTGGTCCGACCGATTTAGCAGTAGTGTCTGTGAGTCATAGCTTCTCAATCTGGGTGAGATGCCCCCTTGTGGGCGTTTGATATTTTCAGGGGGTCCCAGATAATTATAGCAAAGGTATACATGTTATAGATTATCAACAAAAGCGATCACGCTCCTTTGAAGGGACTATTAGAGAACCCAGAGAAAGTTAAAGGGTCTTAAGTATGGGATAAGTAGACAAACCCAGATCTATGGAGAGTAATAAAAATCTCTCGAATTTTGCTGACGCATTCCGCGCATCTCAATCTGGGTAACATTCCTGTCCTACAGGACTGATACACTTACACGCAGGATTATCTGTGTCATTGCGAATTAACAGTAGTGTCTGTGCGAGTCATAGCTTCTCAACCTGGGTGAGATGCCCCCTTGTGGGCGTTTGACATTTTCAGGGTGTCCCAGATAATTAGAGCACATTAAGATAGCATTGGATAAAGTAGGTAAACTCAGAATTGATGTAGGTATACATGTAATAGATTATCAACAAAAGCGATCACACTCCTTTAAAGCTGATATTAGATAACCCAGAGAAAGTTAGAGGGTCTTGAGTGTCCAGAAGCTAGCCACCGGTCGTCGAACGCCTCATGGGGATTCAATGTGTGCTGCGCGTTGTACGGATACAAAAACAAACAACAAAAAACATCGATTAGATGCAGAGATCTAATCGATGTTTTTTCGATGACCGACATCCTGGCATGCATAACCAACCATGCATGGCATGCTCTGCACAGAGGACTGTCGGTTATACCTAGAACCGAAAGGTGTTTATTTAGTGAGTAGTGCCTTGTCATTAGTTCCGTGACTGTTTTAAGTTTGTTACTTTTGTTAAGTTTAAGTAGTTTTATCGTTAAACATGGGTTAATGCTTGTAAGGCCTCTCTTTTGAGCTGGAGGATATCTCCATATAGGATATGGGGGAGGAGGTACGATCTCCACTCCAAACCCATCAGCCATCTGTATTGTTTTATTTGACGATCTCTGCCGGTTCACGTGTAAGTCGCTTAAAAGAATTTCGTTCCAAAAAATGATTTACTTTAGTTATTATAAGTGGGAGTATTTTTCATTTTCCTCATTAAGGTATGATAAATAACAAGCGAGCCCTCGGACTGCGCATTAATCAGATTATAGCGCCGTGTTGTTGGTGTTGTTTTATCTCTTTTACGAGTTGAGAACTCGCCGCGGTGATATAGAACCTCTTTTTGCTGAACCTCCGGGCGTTTTGAGTGTCTGAACAGTTGTTAAGACTTTTTTGATCGTCTTTTGAGATAAACTTTTTATCCTGTTGCCGAATGAGGGTTAAAATTATATTAAAATGTTATAATTTTGCTTTTAGAAATAAAGTGTCGTAGAGTTAAACATTATCTATACTAATATTATAAATGCGAAAGTAAGTCTGTCTGTCTGTTACCTTTTCACGGCTAAACCGATCAAGATTAATTTTGTTATACCTAATGGTAAATGGGACCTTGGAGAAAACATAGGGTAACTTTTTGACCCTAAAATAAAAATAGAAGGAGGTGAAATAGGGGTTGAAAGTTTGTTTGGAAAGTCCTTCATTTTTAGATTTACAGTTTTAAAAAATTGTTCATAAATCGCAAAAAGAATACGAAATGTAATAAGGTTCAAAAATTTAAATTAAAAAAAAATAGAAATATAAAAAATATACTTTTATTTATATAGAGAATTTAACAATAACTGACCCATATCGCTTATCTCATTTCAGCTCATAAAATAAAGAGAGATAAAGCAACGACTGTGAACAATAAAACACGGCATTATAATCTGATTAATCTTCCGCAGGCGGGAAAATGGCCGAGGAAAGTCCTTCAGAACATTAATCGTGTTGTAGGATATAAAAAGTTTAATACATTAGCCGATAATGTTCATTATTAGATACCTTTTTAAGGGGTTAGCAATTTAAGACTGGACTTTCGACTGTATGTAACCAGATGATTAAGGGTTACTTTGGTCATATAGCCCGTCCCTTCCCGATAACCTGGATAATTGATGGACAAGGTGGAGGGGAAACAACCACGCTGCCAATCACCTACCCGCTGGTCTGACCAGGTTAAGTTACTCACTGGTCTCCCTGTAACAACAGCTATTAGAAAAGCCGAGGACCGACCTGTTTGAAGGGGAATTGTAAACAACGCAACTGCAGTGTGGACACGACCTTCAGCCAGTGGCATAGCCTGCTTTGGAGGGGGGCCCTGTATTAAAATTAGTTGGGGGCCCTAAAATGAAGGGTAATAACATCTCACAAAAAAATGCTCGCTTAAAATAAAAATGTTATGTGTGATGATTCCAACTTTTAGGTGCATTTGGGTTAAACACGCGGAAAAAATGCGTATTTTTATTTTTTTTATAAGTTTTATGATTTTTTTCTGGGAAGCACCAGATTAAGTGAGATTCTGGATTACATTTTACTATTTTTTACGTAAGGGGCCCCCGTGTGAAAGCAAAAAATAAGAAAAGTCTGAAGTCCGGAGGCCCCATATCATTGCAGATACGGCTGATACAGCGGTAGCTACGACCCCTGCCCTACAAAACGGAGGTCCTGGGTTCGATCCCCGGCTGGGCAGATTGAGATTTTCTTAATTGGTCCAGGTCTGGCTGGTGGGAGGCCTCGGACGTGGTTAGTTACCACCCTACCGGCAAAGACGTACCGCCAAGCGATTTAGAGTTCCCGTACGATGCCGTGTAGAAACCGAAAGGGGTGTGGATTTTCATCCTCTTCCTTACAAGTTAGCCCGCTTCCATCCAAGACTACATCATCACTTACCATCAGGTGAGATTGGGCTAACTTGTAAACAATAAAAAAAAAAGAATTCACACAGAGGTTAGGGGGGGGGGGAGGAATATGGCTTGTTAATAATGTCTTACACGGGAGCTAAGCGGGTGAGAACGCTAGGTTTTGGTAGTGTTTTATAAAAAAAAAAATATATGGGTACCGCAGGCTTTCGTCCTATGACGGCTATAGGCTCAGTTTTTAATTTCACGAATGATTTATGCAACACTTTTATGGAATTCCGAATTGATTAATTCTTCAAATATAATTGGAAACGGCAGCTAATAATTTATTACACGTGTAATTATTCAACTCATCACTTTCGTGTGATTAATTTTCACACAATACACTGATTACAAACAATAAAGAATCCTATTGTGTTGTTAATATGGTTGAAAATGTTTTATACTTAGTTTTACTCTCTCTGGAATTGCGATCTTGATAATAAAGCAGGAATTTTAATGTTGCGTGAGGCTTATGAATGAGATGTCGTGATCAATTAAAAGCGATGACGTCATTTTGTTGTATCTTAGTGCAACATCGGATGGCCCAATAAAAAAAAAACCAATTAATACCAAACATTTTGCATCTTCATCTTAACATATAAATGCGAAAGGTCACTTCATCACGAAATCTCGAAAACCACTTGACGTATAAAGATGAAATTTAGCAGGGAGGTAGTTAACATTTAGTAGACGTCCGCTATGAACGGATTTTGCAAGGGGGCCAGATTAAGGTCGAAAGGCACACGAAGTTGCGGGCGACAGCTAGGCTAGCTTCTTATACGCATGGTCAGGTACTTATTTAGAAGGAGTGTCTTATTTACCTATACTCCTGCAGATTTGATATAAATCAGGCTTAACATGCGACCAACGAGATATTGGGACGAAAAATATGATATTAGAACTCCGCCGCCATCAGTCGAAATTTCGTCTATTTCTCGTCGCTAGTTAAGTCGGTGGTCGCATGCTAGGCTTACCGGAGATTTTTTCTACATGACTTCGTACCGGAACGCATAATTTCTTTGTGGTAGATATGGTTTTCCCGATGATATGGTAAATAGCGGCTAAAACTTACTATCAGACCACACATCAAAATCTTTTTTTTTATTCTTTCCAAGTTAGCCATTGATTACAATCTCACCTGATGGTAAGTGATGATGTACCTAATCTAAGATGGAAGCAGGCTAACTTGTTAGGAGGAGGATTAAAATTCACACCTGTTTCAGTTTCTACACGACATCGTACTGGAACGTTCAATCGCTTGGCGGTACGTCTTTGTCGGTAGGGTGGTAACAGTCACGGCTGAAGCCTCCCACCAGCCAGACCTGGACAAATAAAGAAAACCTCAATCGGCCCAGCCGGATATCGAACACAGAACCTCTGTCATGTAAATCTACCGCGCACACCACTGCGCCACGGAGGCCGTCGCGTCTTAAATTAACCCGAGAATCGAACCCAGGACTT
This sequence comes from Bicyclus anynana, assembly GCF_947172395.1. Classification (NCBI taxonomy): domain Eukaryota; kingdom Metazoa; phylum Arthropoda; class Insecta; order Lepidoptera; family Nymphalidae; genus Bicyclus; species Bicyclus anynana. Next base: position 1,032,572 of record NC_069101.1, read on the forward strand.
CTCTGTTGTAAACCATTATCAACCCACTCCAGCAAGTCGTATGTCGTCTAAGCATTTCTTTATTAATTAATCATAGCTATAGTGGGGACTCGGTGTGTACTGTTTATCAAAAAACAAATTGAAAATTAAGGTATAAATCGCTAGTCATTTCACACCTAATAATTAATTATAAATAACTTGTTTTTAAATTAATGAAAATAAATTTAATTAATAAGCTTAGAACAATTACATATAGTTAATATCTACATTCTAAATAAAATTTTATAAACAGACATAATAATTTGAAATAAATAAGTTATAAAATGACACGTGTTTTTAATATTAATTTTTAGTTTTTAATGTTGGTAAATAGTACGTCGAGTAAGGATGTAGTATACAGGCGCTATGGTCTTAGAAGACGATATATAACAGAACAGATAATAGCCCAGTTATGGTCAATGGCTGTGATAAAAACTGAACTAGTAAAAGTGTAGGCACTGTAACTATAACAATTAACCCACTTACTTTCTGTTTCACGGTCTCATGATCGGAAGCCATGCCTTCGTCATGTTTTACGTGAAAGTATTTCGTCATTCTATGAATAATCATGTATTAACAACATAGTTTGTTTTAATAATAATCAATTCAGTCAACTATTATTATTGCGATAGTTGTTTCAACGGTCTTACAGCGAAAAGCTTTGACCAACACCTTAAGAAGTTTTCGCCTAACTGTTCCAGGGTTGGGTTGATCCAGGGTCGGTTACAGAAGGCAGTAATTCGTCATGATGGGAGGCTTCGGCAGTGGCTAGTTTTCACTCTACCGACAAAGACGTACCGCCAAGCGAGTAAGTACCGGTACGATGTGTAGAAATCGAAAAGGGTGTGGATTTTTATTCTTCTCCTAACAAGTTAGCACGCTTCTATCTTAGATTACATCATCAATTGCCATCATATTGTTTGTAGTCAAGGGCTAACTTGTAAAGAATAAAAAAAAGTATTGTGAGGAGGTTCCCAATGTCCCGCAGCGGGCAGATTAAGATTAAAAAAAGAACAAATAAGTAAATGAAAAAATATCAATTGTACTATTGAGAATTTCTTAGATGGACGATTTGGACCCAAGGCTCTTGATCTAAAGCCACAATCGGTGGACTCATTTAATAGAGTGTAATATCAAGAGGAAACTGTCTTAACTAATAATTCTCCGTCATGTTCTTTTGATGAGTGAGCTTCGACAAACAATTTTTTACAATAGATTTTACCATAGATGGTTATCATTAATCAACACGGTCATGGGTACTCGTATACTATAATTAAACTGTCAATTATAAACCAATATTTTTTTACATTCGCGTAGTGTGCTAAAAATGTTTGGAGTTCCGTATTATTAATGGTTTGATAATCGCATTATATTTGTTTTTTGATTGAATTAAATTGTTAAAATATATTGTTAAATGTTAACGATATATTTTTAAAACTAGTTTTTATATATATAAATGCTCTAACACGTAAATGATGTACTGCATTACCATTAATAGTCGGTGATAACCAAATTTTTCTCTGTTTATAAAAGTTTGTCTAGCTCTATAAATTGAGGCTAGTACCATAGGTAAGCACGATTATAGGATTTTAGACACCTCTCTAGTGAAGTTTGTAGTGCTGTAGAGATGTTCTGGGTTCGATACCCAGCACTCATCAGAGACACTCATCAGATTCATCAGAGAGGTACTGGGTTCGATATCCAGCATCTCAAAAAAAAAGAGTTTGGATCGCGGTTGTTTTATATCAGATATAAATAGTTCCGAATCCGATCCTTTATTGAAACATAATTAAAACATAATTTTTCTTATTACATTATACTAGTATTGGACAGGTATTATAAGTCCTTAGTAGTAAAAGTTACACATGTCTACTAAATCAAAGTACTCCCTTTCTTTTGCGGAAACACACTCGTAAATATAAGTAATCAAATTATAACAGAATTTAAATTTAAATTGTACACGCCACGGACACATTAAGCTTGTCTATATGCGTTGTTATTATTACTTATGAATATGGATAGCTATGTTCTACTTACATTAAATCGGTACTATTTTTACATGAGTTTTATTGTTCGGAGTCATTGTTTTTATGCTGTAGGTATAGGTATTAATGGTGGACGGAACCAGCAAATTTGCCACCAGCATTATGAAGGAAATGTCCAGGGCCGTCTCTAACCATATTAACAGCTAGTAATTTGTTTGGCGCCCTGGACAACTGTTTGTAACTATCCATTCGGAATTTCATCGGTAACCATTCGAAATGGTTCCCATATTCGGCTCTCTGCTGAGCTCGAGTCTTCTCTCAGAATGAGAGGGGTTAGGCTAATAGTCTACCACGCTGGCCAAATGCGGATTGGCAGACTTCACACACGCAGAGAACTAAGAACATCCTCAGGTATGCAGGTTTCCTCACGATGTTTTTCCTTCACCGTTTGAGACACGTGATATTTAAATTTCTTAAAATGCACAAGACTGAATTCTTGACACCCTCCGGAATCGGAGGCAGAGGTCATATCCACTGGGCTATCATGGCTCTTATCATAGAGTTACAGAAATTAAGAAAGTTCAATTCTAGAGTGTTTTATTAAGTGAATAAGGAAAAACGAAGAGTCAAACAAATAGCACAATCATCTGACCAAATACTATCGCGAGTGGTAGCGGTCGTGATCATTGTTTCGTTTATTTTGTCCGTCTGTAACAGCTGTAGCGGTGAAAGTGAAGCGGTAGAGATTTCTGATGCCCGTTGAATTATTCTATTTTTAGGGTAGTACTTCCGACCTCAAAAGGATAAACAGAACGGACCACTTTGTTATAGTTCGGCCACCTTGCCGGCAAAGATGTCCCTACTGCCAAGCAATTTAGCGTTTCGGTACGATGTCGTGTAAACCGAAAGGGGTGTGGATTTTCATCCTCCTCCTAACAAGTTAGCCCGCTTCCATCTTAGATTGCATCATCACTTACCATAAGGTAAGATTGTAGTCAAGGGCTAATTGATATGAAATAATAATAAAATAATGGTGTACAAAAAAGTGATTTTAAATATACTCTATAGAAAAACAAATATTTTGTTTTGTGACAGGAATAAGCAAGTAATTCTCTCCAAAACGACAAAAAATACCATATCCAACTTCTCACTGACTAACCGCAGAGCTATTACTATATTAAAAGCATTTTTAATTTGCAGGTGCCGCAAACAGTTTGGGTATATAGTTTAAACACACACTCTCACGCACACACACACAGACACACTTGCACTTAACACAAAATTTAATGTTTTAAGTATTGTATTTTAAGATTATTTTATTTTATGTTAATTACATCATTATGCATATGTACCTAGTTTAAGGTTCAGGACGTCAATGTAATTTGTGTACTGAGTTTTTTCAAATAAACAATTCTTATTGTCATTCTTATTCTTATATCATCGCAAATAGAACTGTCACAGTGCTGTGTCACGGCTGTCACGCGGGTGACTTAAGCATAACGTATTGTGACACTGAACCCAACCTTTATAATCATTTTTTCCCAATTTTTTCTCCGTAAATATAATTTATGATGCACAACGTCCACTTTCGCCCAAGCATTACCAAACATGATGCGACTTTCCTGGAAATAAAGTTTTTTGATAAATTGATGCTGTCAACAATTTTGTTTGTGTTTTTTCTTGCTCGTCCTAACCTACATACATGGAGATATTTATTGCGTTGTGTGTCAATTTCGTTGATTTTCTTTTATATGGCCTACTTATCCAGCTATGTTATAAAAATGTTAGAACAATGTAAGGATTTTACAAATTCATCATAATGTCAGCTGGAAATAGGCTTACTGCTGGGATTTTCAAACGCCATGGCCCTAAAACCTGCCAGAAGTGGCAATAGGCGAGGCACACAGTTCGAAGAGCCGATGGACATTGGGGCCCCAAGGTGCTGAAAAGGCGGCCTCGCACCAGAAAGCGCAGTGTTGGTCGACCTCTCACCAGTTGGACTGACGACATCAAGCGAGTCTCTCAAAGCGAGAGCATTTGCTGGATGCAGGTAGCTCAAAGTTGTGATGTTTGGAAGTCCCTACAAAAGGCCTATGTGGACGGATGCCATTGGCTGACATAATGGTGATGGCGTAGTGGAAACACGTCTCTTTGACACCTTGGACCTGCAAACAACTTATAGTCTTAACGTTAAGACTTTCCGATTGCCAAAATGCTAAATATTTTTGGATACGATTTGCAGGTAAATTATGTATCTCGGTGTATATCAAGCCACTACACCAAGTGGTAAGGATTATTCGGGTCGTCTACGATAATTAAGTGGAAGTAGCGCTATTCTGTCACAATGTTTTTATACATCGACAGTGTCAGTTTCTATCCCACTGTCCGTAGCACACTGGCAACTATCCGTCATATCAGAACACAGTAATGCTGATTCACGGTAGAAACAATTATGGTATAGTACCTATTTACTTTCTCAGGCGAACGCTGTCAAAAAATAATCTATTACTAAAACTGTTGTTTGTGTTTTTTATTTTTTTTGTAAAGAAGGAATGCTTTTAAGATCGCGGTTAAAAAAACAAGTGACATTGATAAAATAAATATAAATAAAAGTAAGTTATTTGTTACAATAAATGTCCATACATTGTACTTTTGGGCTTACAAGGATACCTCGTATATTATATGCGTGGGATGACTAAGGCTTAAGTTACAACTTTCTTTTATTGCTTCATTGGTTTTTATGTTAAATCGTGGGGACGAGAATCATGCGGTCCTGGATTTAAAGCCTCAGCCGGGCTGTAGAAAACTGTAAAATTTTTTTTTTTCAAGCTATTGTCAGTAGCAGCCATCCGTGCCTCAAAGTGCACTTAATGTTGTACAAAAACAATTGAAGCAGATTACGTAAAAACAAAAGTTTACCCATAAAATGCCAAGTACAAGTACTTTTAAACCCGCCCTTTAACAAAATTCATCACAGCGGTAAAACATTTTTATTTCGTCAAATTAACATATTTTTTTTTTTAATTAAAAAAGGTTCACCAACTCTGGTCACAATATGGAAAACAAATCACAGCTTAGTTAACATAAAAATAGAAGCACAATTATATTTATATTTCCTATTAAAATCTGCTGGTGACAGCACGGATTTCCCACCGCGATCTCGAGAGCCTCTCGTGTACCGTTAGCAAAAAAAGCACTCGAGCAATCGAAATAATTAACTCTTTAACCGGAGTTCGATCCTATCGTAGTTACTTACTATACGATAACCGGGTTTAACTATAAGCAGTGAATTAGCAAAAATAACTAGGCAAACTTAGGACCAGTTTACACTGTTGAATATTTTGTAACAAAATTTAATTTGATTTATCTCTGAATTCATTTTGTATATCGCACAGACAGTTTTTATTTGTAGCACCAAATATTTTTTTTTAAAGAATATTTGCCATAACTATTTTTTAATATGACCAATATTTCCTTTCCCCTCCAACTAGTCGGGGAATACTGTATTAGGAGTAGGTATGACAACATTTGAGCTATTGAGGCTTTAAATTGAATTGTCAGCTTTATTCCGGAAAAATCTGCAAAAGAACAAATTGGCAGATTTTTCCGGATTTTTTTACATTTTTAACATCTATCATCTAGATGTTAAAAATGTATTTGATGAATTTTCTCAAATGAAGCGCGTAACTTTCGTTTGCAGCAAACGTATAGACGTGTAATCGCTACCGGAGGCGCTTGTGGCAACTTTTGTGATTTGGTATAGGTACTAACGTCCTTTGAAGTTAAGGGTTTAAATTTTGAGATATCCTTAAATAGACGTCCCATATGTCTAAGAGAGTGAGTACAGCAAATACACAATCAGAATAAAATAATAATAATTAATATATAAACCCATATTCGACTCACTGCTGAGCTCGAGTCTCCTCTCAGAATGAGAGAGGTTAGGCCGATAGTCCACCATGCTGGTCCAATGCGGATTGGCAGACTTCACACACGAGGATTAAGAAAATTCTGGTGAGCACGTTTCCTCACGATGTTTTCCTTCACCGTTTGAGACACGTGATATTTAATTTCAAAACTGCATATCCACTGGGCTATCACGGCTCTAAAATAAAATAAATATAAAAAATAAAAAATAACGCATTATTATTTACGAGTAATATCAAATGTTGAAGAAAAAATAATTTCCCGTCCATTATAAACGCGCACTTATAGCAAGATGCTTTATGAAAGGACATCTTTTTGCTGAGTAGTGAGTAGAGTAGGTAACTTAAAAAATATTTGCGATTGAAAAAGATGATTATATTGTATTCAATGGGAGATCTACAAGTGTGCCATATAACGGTAAACCATTGAAATATATACCAAATGACGAATTAACGCTTGTCAGTCAAATAATTACTAAAGTTTACGCTCATATTTTACTGTTACTTAGATCTTTCGATAAAAATTATCGACTTAACTAATTAATGTTATTGATTACCTAGTATCCTGCTAAGGCTTTGCTGGCCTCAAAAGCAACTTACATGGTATAGATACTATAATACTAAAACCTCAGACCAATTATAGAAGGACCTGTATCGCACTCATAGTCACGAACAAAATTGTCTGTCATTTTCTGAGGAAAACTAGCGTAGATTTGGTATATATCTTATACTAAACTAGAAGTTTTTGTCCGTTTTTTACACAATTCAATTACACAAAAAGGTATTTTTACGGAGCTCTTTAACCGACGAACACGATTATAACTATTTAACATCGATTCTAAAGAGACAGTTTTTATAATCGCATTAGGTCGTTGATCATATACTTAGACAGAAAAGTAACGTCTAGCGAGGCAGGTCCTATACAATAATTGGTCTGAGACTCAAACACACAGGACCGATTTGAAAAATTTTTTCACCAATAGAAAACTATATTTTCAGGGATTAACATTGTCTTTATTTCATACCAGTATTCCTATGAGACTGGGATCTACGGGGGTGTAAACATTTACAAGAAAAAGCAGTTTACAAAGGGTATAAAAAGTATAGATCCTGAGGGGGGTTGAACTTTTAACCTTTTGCATCGTCTAACCTCAGCGCGAAAAACTTTTTAGAACAATATGCAGTTTACGCATATTTTCCAGCATATTATCCAGTAAAGAGTATAAAAAGTTAGAGACTTTTATGCAGCTAAACAGAGTTTATATTAGCAAGCCTTTTTTAAAATATTCACCCGTAATGCCCGGGGCGGGTGCGGCGTATGCACCGTTTTTTGCGGAGTTTTCTTCCACATAATGGCACGGCAATTTGTAACAAAAGCATTGAGTTACGAAGTACTACGTACTAGAGAAGCTTTTCTAAACAAAATCCAGCGCCAGTCAGCGTTTTCCTAGAAGTTCAGAGATGCTGGATGTTTGACAGTGATTGAAGTATTTGCTGCAGCGCTAAAACATTATTTTAGTCATGGTAGACTAAAAACTATTAAAATGTGCAGCGCTAGATCGCTTATATAATACTAGCTGACGCCGCGCGGTTTCACCCGCGTGGTTCCCGTTCCCGTAGGAATATGGGAATAATATATAGCCTATAGCCTTCCTCGATAAATAGGCTATCTAACACTAAAAGAAATTTTTCAAATCGGACTAGTAGTTCCTGAGATTAGCGCGTTCAATCTAACAAACAAACTCTTCAAATTCAAATAATATTAGTATAGACTAGCGGACGCTTGCAACTTTGTACGTACTTATACTTCCTTTATCCGGCACTGCCGCTAACTATATATTGTAATCTACCTCACTGCCGAATTTCATAAGTCAAGCGGTTTTCGATATTAAGTGATGAGTTTACGCTCTTTTATTTAAATAGATTGGCGTCTTGCGAACAAAACACTGTAAGCACATGAATACTTGGCGCTTCATTCAACATACAGCACTGGCAAGAAACTATGAAGTGCGGCGATATCGCCGCAGTTGAACGGAACGCAGTAGTGACGAGCGGTGTCTTCTCTAGATACATAGTAACTCATTGAACAAAGGTGGTAATTTTACTTTATTTAATAAAGTCAGATGCGACATCGTCCATGTTGGCTGACATTTATGAGTGGGGTAGTAGTCATGCTTAATAATGCTTACTTCTACTAAGCAGCTTGGCTGTGCTTGAAATTTATGGTAATATGGCAAATATATAGTTAATAGTTTGTCTAGTTGGTCCAGTAGTTAGCCTATGTGGCTTCGGATGAGGTCGTGGGTCGGGTCGGGATATGAAATATTAAGCTCTTAGTAAGGAAGTATTATCAGTAAAACTTTAATCCCGGATATGAATAAAAATATACATCATCATCATCATCTTCATCATCATCATCATTAACAATCCATTTTCGGCTTATAGCTGAGCACGAGCCTTCTCTCATAAAAAAATAAAATAAAAAATGTCACCCTAATCCCGTCAACCCGCATTGGAAAAGCGTGATGGTTTTAAATATGGCCTGCCCTCCCTCTGGAAGAACTGGCCCTATAGTGGGCCGTTAAAATAGCCTAACAATGATGATAGAGTACGCCGTCCCATGTCCACTTTCCTACAAGGATAGGATAGGATAGGATATAGGAATGGTGATATGTAGCTTCGACCCACCACGCTGCTTCTATGCGGGTTGGCGGGCCTAACGAGCACTATCAGATCAGAAGCTTTTTATAAGCATCTATTTCTCTGTTTAAATATTACGTGACGCAATATAACCTTATATACACGAGAAAACTTTGTGTTTGTTATCTTCAAAGTTTACTATTTCTCCCCCAATTCTCTTTTTCTCTGCTTTCCGTGAAAATTCGCTCGCAACTTGCAAACAAGGTGTGACTATAAACAAGAAAGTTTCACGTTATTTTTGCGAAGAAAATGTTCCACGCAGTTTTAGAGGGAAAAGAAAATTCCTAACATTTTAAACAGCAAACTAATTTTCTTACCGTATTAGCTTAGCTCTGGTTTCGTTAATTTTTAGCCTTTATTTTTAAATGACAATAATTTATTTACTTTGGTATTTTTCGTACATATGTGTTTTTATAATAATAAATAATTGGCGGCAGAAATATGGCAGTAAATATTTAGACATTAGAAAAGGGATACTTCCCCGGGTAAGATCAAGGGACGACCACTCTTTTTGGTGCGGAGTGGGACCAGTAACGTGCACAAGGCTTTTAACTAGAGTATGCACTATAGGTACAAATTGTACAGAATGGAAAAATCCTCCTCTAAAACAGGTACGTAATGAATCCTCAGGGTATGCATTGTGTTTATGCATCTATGAAGTGCACGCCACTGCGTGGGACCCCTTGGTCTATCGACGTTTCGAACTATGTGACCCGCTCATTGCCACTTCAGCTCTTCACTGTATCTTTGTGAGATCGAATCAAAAATGAGGAGATTCGCAGAAGAACCACCGACTTAGCGATTTGCGAAGTCTCACACAAATACCTTCCGAATCGGTGGTAGGGTCTTTACAAATAGTAAACTGACGTTTGAAAGTGCTTGTAAACTATCTCCCTACTTGAAATAAATGAATTAAGAGTTTTACTAACAGTGGAATTCACCCGCTCGCACCGAAATCGTTCATCCGCTGAGTGTCGAATTTAAACTTTATGCGTTTGAGAATTCGACAGCGGGTGAATGGTCCCCTGGGGGTGCCCCCGCAACGTCTATGAATTCCACTGTAAGTTTACAAAAACCCATTCTCTACTATAGGCGCTAATAATTCCTCAAGAAACACTGTAGTTCCGTGCGAGGTAGTTTACGATTTTTTACTCGACTTCTTTATGAAGCCGTGCCTCGTGCAACGTAAACGTAGAGTTTATGTTTACGATTGTTTTGCAAAATTATTGTATCCTTGCAAACTTGTGTGGGAAGCTTTGTAATTTATTTTAGGTTGAAGTTATTTAAAGTTAAAGTTCTCTGGTTGGTTTATTTACCCCACTATGTCGAGAAATGGTAATGAAAGCAATCTATACTTGTATGTTTAGTAATACGTTCCTAAACTTCGATATTAATAAAGTGTGAATCAATTTGAAAAACCGGGTTTAGCAGGCTACTTTTACAACAATATGTGAGGTCGTTTTTCTCACAAACTGAAGTTTTTATCTATTATAAAGAGGTTTGTGTAGTTGGAGGGGGTAATCTCTGTATCTACTGAACCGATTTTGAAATGTTTTATTACTAATAGAAAAGTACGTTATTTGTGTGTTATTGGCTATTGTTATCCCCGTATTCTTATGGAAAAGGGTTTAAACGAAAGTGTTAGGTAATTTTCAAATATTTATAGATCCTCAAGTATAAATCTCATTTTAAGTTAAGGTATTTTTGGAATTCATCTCCAGAGATAATTGAGAATCCTCTTTCATTAAAACATTGGCAAAAACCCTGATTATATTGATGTTATGGTGACAGTAAATAATACAGTGCATAAGAATTGTTATTAATTGTTATCAATTGTAAATGATGTACTGTATGACTTTTTCATTTCAAAAGAGCAACTGTTGAGTTTCTTGCCGGTATCTTCTCAGCAGAACCTGCCTTCCGAACCGGTGGTAGAATCTTTACATATAGTCAACTGACGTGTCAAAAGTGCTTGTAAATTGAGCCTACTTGAAATAAATGAATTTTGATTTTGAAGAACTTTAGTGCGAAAACTTTAGTGCATGTGAACTTTAGTGCAAAACGAATCGTCGTCTTCTTACCAAATCTTTTCTTTCTTCGTTGAAGTGGTGCAACGAAGTTAAACTGAGCAGTATTACGATTTATCTGCAACTGTAGAGCAATAAAGGTGTCGCTATCTCTCACGATCGCCCACTTCAAGAAGTACAAGATAACTTATTTGCTTAGATTTCTTTGGTGGTTAATCTTAATACAAAGTAGTTTTTACACTATTGTATCTTTTATCTAGACAGAAATATAACACCTTGATAGTACTTGTAGTAGATCGAGTAGGTATTATTACTTGAAGCACAAAAACATATGTGTTTGGGGCTTTTTAATTATTTATTGAAACTGTGTTGCTGGCATTTATAGTAAACATAAAAAAAAACTGTTAATAATTTTCGACGGCCTCCGTGGCGCAGTGGTATGCTCGGTGGATTTACAAATCGGAGGTCCTGGGTTCTATCCCCGGCTGGACAGATTGAGATTTTCTTAATTAGTCCAGGTCTGGCTGGTGGGAGGCTTCGGCCGTGGCTAGTTACCGGCAAAGACATACCGCCAAGCGATTTAGCGTTCCGGTACGATGTCGTGTAGAAACCGAAAGGATTGTGGATTTTCATTCTCCTCCTAACAAGTTAGCCCGCTTCCATCTTAGACTGCATCATCACTTACCATCAGGTGAGATTGTAGTCTAGTCTAGTCTAGTAGTAGAGCTAACTTGTAAAGAATAAAAAAAAATAAAAAATTATATGAATTAAAAACTTCAAAAGATGAGTTGCAAGTATACCTCCACGCTTCGGAAAGTACGTTAAGCTGTTGGTCCCGAGCCGTATCATTAATGTCAGATAGTGATATTTACAAAATAACGCTATCACTCTCAGAATTGAAGCAGCGTGGCTCTACATATGAAGGAAGGTCTGGTCACCACAGACTCATAGTCTAGTATAATCTGTAGATACATATTCTAGTATAAGTTGCTTTTCCCTATCCCAAAATTGCATGAAAATGTTCCTTCTAAATTATTATTTTTTTGTTCCAGGAGGTATCTTCTCTTTGGGGAAGGTGCTCAACTTCTTCCCGGTGGGAGGAGAGAGGGAGTGCCAGCCCTCCGGGTTCACCATCGCGCGCGCGGGCATCTGCCTCAACCCTTACGACTGCCGCCAGAGGGACGGGCAGGCTGCGGGGGACTGCGCGCACGGACTCGGCGTGTGTTGTGTGTGTGAGTCATCATCACCAATATCTCAACCCTTACGACTGCCGCCAGAGGGACGGGCAGGCTGCGGGGGACTGCGCGCACGGACTCGGCGTGTGTTGTGTGTGTGAGTCATCATCACCAATATCTCAACCCTCACGACTGCCGCCAGAGGGACGGGCAGGCTGCGGGGGACTGCGCGCACGGACTCGGCGTGTGTTGTGTGTGTGAGTCATCATCACCAATATCTCAACCCTTACGACTGCCGCCAGAGGGACGGGCAGGCTGCGGGGGACTGCGCGCACGGACTCGGCGTGTGTTGTGTGTGTGAGTCATCATCACCAATATCTCAACCCTTACGACTGCCGCCAGAGGGACGGGCAGGCTGCGGGGGACTGCGCGCACGGACTCGGCGTGTGTTGTGTGTGTGAGTCATCATCATCATAATGTCCACTATATCTACCTACTCCGCGCCACGAAACAAGTCCCTGTAGACGCGGCGCTAATGTCTTAATGGCGCTCATTGTCATTTGGTAATGGCGGTCTTAATGTCAATTGTGTAAGGCGCTGTCAATTTTAGTTCAAGTTTCAGCCGCGGACTTCTTTCGTGGCGCGGAGTCTATCATCATTTACATTCATATATACCCGAAGCACTGTTTATATCCCAACTTTAGGTTCCTACTAAAATACTTACTTTTCAGTGAAATATGTTTGATCAGTAACAAACTTTCATCCATCTATCGGAAACTTTCACAATTATATAACTATTTATTTAGTTTGATAATATACTTGAACTAAATTTATACTAATAATATAAACAGGTTGTAGGTGGTAATCTGCGGTTTTACTGAACCGATTATCAAAATTCTATTGTCAATAGATAGCTACTTTATTTGAGTCTGATAAACCTTATCCACGTATTCACACGGGAATGGAAACACGCGGGTGAAGCCGGGGTCTGCTGGTATAATAATATATTTTGAACAAAAGGTTTTATTTACGTGACAATCTACAAATGGATGTCTACAAAGTCTAGGTTTTGGTATGATTACATAAATAATGACCAATCGATCAGACTTGCTGATATACTACACGTATATACATTCAAAGCAAACAGTCTTCAGCAAACAGTGAATCCAATTACCCGCCTCCTTTTGTTCTCAATTCGGTCGAATGATAAGATAAGACGTTTTAGGGATCCGCATGTCATAATAACATCTGTTTTCATATGTTTGTTGTTCTGTCTTCGCTTTTCATCTATTAAGTATTTATTTTCTTATTTTTCTTTACTAGTTCAATTTTATACTTGTTGTTGTAACCCAATGCCTCGTTTGTTCTATGATTTGTGTTCTCTGTGAGTGCCTAGATTCGACTCTTGGGTCAAGCAGTAAAATAGCATTTCTTTCTTCTTTAAAAATTTCAGTAATATTTTTTAGCCAGGAGTGGATAAGTCGATGTTATAGCCCCGTGCCTCGGAGCATGTTTAAGCCGTTGGTTCCGTATTATAGTTAGAGTCAAACATAACCTTAACCCATCAAACCGCATTGGTGCAGCGTGGCGTATCTAAGCTTCATATTACCTCTTCTATCAGAAGGAAGGTCTGGCATTAAAATAGTCTAATAATGAGTGAATTATTTTCAACAAACGCCATAAATAACCACGTTATCCATAGTGCTATTTAGAAAACAGTGTCGGTTTATATTATCTCATAACAATGCATACTCTTAGATTTATTACGCATTCACTGCACGCCAGGTGCCGCAGCCTGACACGGTTAAATTGTTTACAGACAGGAAAAGTTTGCGATTCGGTTCCTATACCTTTTGTATTTGTAAGCGAGAAAGTTACAGTGATTCGCGAAATAGTCTAAGAGAGCGATAGCATCACAGAACAAAAATAAATCTCGTTCTGAATCAACATGGCGTAAAGTCAGAGGCTCCCAAACTTTTTTTTCTTATAGACCACTTTCTAATTTAAATGGTTACGGTGGACCCCTTGCTAAATTTCGATCCAAAACTCGATTGATGTGATAAGGGATAAGTTAAAAAAAATAAAGTGAGAATTAATTACTAAGTTAATTAATTAAGTAATTGATTTTTAAACTAATGATAATTGTGTGTGGATGACAAAAAGTCTATAAAATTGTCCAGGAAAAAGTTATTTCAGCCAATGTTAATTTTGATATCTACTCACAGCACAATGAAGCAAACAATTCACAATTATATCGCATATTCGAATATGCGAGATTTTCGTAAAATTTACTAAAACAGTGCATAAACATTACTATTTTTTATTCCTGATCCAGGACTCGAATCTTGGACCGAGCAGAGACGAACAAGTCACCATTAGTCCACAAGCTACAGTGATATAAAGCAGTGCACATGACTTACTTACTCTAACGACGCCATATAAAGTAATGATTTAACAAGACTCTCAGAGAGGTGAAAACCGAGTAATTCAGTTTACTTCAATTACCTGCGTGTGACCGGTTGATGACCGGTTGGAGGAATCCGGTCATTGAGTCCGTCTCAGACTAAATGTGACCATCTATGACTTCTACGAAGCTTTCTTATGTCACTAGTCGGATGTGTTCCGAGAGATTCAAGTTTACCAATAGTTTGTTTATTTTTAAGGTTCTGTAAAAAAAGTTGCAACCCTGTCTCACTTAGAATTCCATCAAAAAATTCTTGCCACCATTCCACATGGACATGATCTTATAACAAGATAAGCCAGCCTATGTTTATTATCGTGCCTAATTCTTTCTCATTAACAAAATTGGTATGAAGATATATGATTGTTTTCCAGTTGAGGTGACATGCGGAGGTGTGGTGCAGAACAATCTGACGTATTTCATGTCTCCGCGCTTCCCCGAGCTGTGGACGGGCGAGAGGAACTGCTCCGTGCTCATAGAGAAGACTCACGCTGGCATCATGCAGCTGAGGATTGACTTCGTGCATTTTACTATCGTGAGTAACGTATGAACGATCTGCCATACTTCGTGTCACCTAGCCCGAGCTGTGGATGTAGAGGACATAAAATTAGAGGTAGTAGGGGGAAGGCATTAGCCGTGGCAAGTTAACACCCTACCGGCAAAGATGTACCAACGTGCGATTTACGATGAAACCAATATAGGAAGAATAAACTTGTATCTCTTCTAAGTATTCGTAATCCCGCTTCCACCTTAGACTGCATCGTCACTTAACATCAGGTGAGATAGTAGCCAAGGGTTACTTTACATTGGTTACACATATAAAGAAGAACATAGAGCTAAAAATAGACTTCGTGTAATTACTATCGTACACAAATAAATCGGTTACCTTTTGACTGCATCTCAATAGACTAACAATGATACAATGCAACAGAGTCGTAAACTGCAGGCTAATTTTAACTTTGACGACGAAACTGATATTCTACTTAACAAATGTCATCAAGTGCTTACTAACAACCCTTTTTGGATATCTACAGTAGGTAGATGCCATTTCTCAGATGATTGAATGTTTATGAGCTCGGTTCAGTTGTGGATGACATAATATCGAATAAAATCGATTACTGATGAGTGTAACTTATCCGCAGGGTCAGCCGAACCGTCTGACGGGAGAGTGTGACGAGGACGCCATGGTGCTCGGGGAAGGAGCCAGCAACTACACACTCTGTGGACAAAACCATGGACAGCATAGTAAGTATATTTTTCAAAAACTTATTTGAGTTGTTTATGGATGTTTGCTTTCAATCATGGCTAGACGAAAATTGGTATAGAGATTAGAGAAAGATATAATAATAGTAAAAAATCGCGTCGAGATAGATTTAAGCCTAGCAAAGCAAAAAGATTTTTACCCAATTTTGCTATTTCTATGCATGGAATGTCCGCGGGTGAAACACCAGAGCACAGATAGTATAGTAAAAGAAGTAGACGTGATTAAAAGACTTTTCACGGTTTCACCTGCGCAGTATTTATTTCCATTGTTATACGACAAATACGAAGGGCCTGGTGCAGCCCTGAGCGAGTTCTCGTGCCGTTTAAGACTACAGAATCCAGTGTAGATAAAACATTACAGATAGTAGGCATTTATTCTAGGATAGCTATTTTACGGTCTAACTTTTATAGGCCTAATAAAGGATCGTTTAAGGTTTCAACAAAACATTGTACCCTCATTAACTGTTAGATTACTTATTGCCATTCCTACATTACGTTCGTTGTTTTCACTCGGTGCTTAACCTCAGTCAGCGGTTAGGAGGGTAGTTAGACACAGACAGTCTGCGATTAGGAAACTGGAGTCCAACTAATTTAAAAAAGATGTTTTGTCTACTTTTCCTAAATTAATGGAGCAATTGTCTTTTGCACAAATTTTTCAGTGAAAAGAGCTTTTATAAAACTAATTCACATTTAGAATCAGAATTTTAACTGCAAAAACCATCTGATATAATGAAATATTAAAAACACTAAAAATAACATCGTTCTAACTACTGATCAGTTTAAAGGTGGTGCCAATTGAAATAATTTTTGGCACTGCCTTCAGGCAAGGGGTTTGAACTTTAGATACATCACAATCACCAAGGTTAAACCATATTAAACCAAACCAAAGGTCAGGTTGGTAATATACCCTTGAACTAGTCCTATGACTTGCGCTCAAATCTGACAATGTATAATCTGGGTACAGCGAGTAGAACGAGCAGCATGAAATGCGGCAGGACGAGTAACGTGGCTAAACGACGTCTCTGCCTCCTTCCCTCGCTACTTCTCACGCCACTCGTATGTGTGTGGCCGGAAGAATAGGACAGTGTGAGAAGTTTTTCCATTTCTCCCCAGTCTACTATACGCTGCCCAGCGGCGGCGAGACGCGCGAGGCGGGGGAGCTGCCCCGCGCGCGCCCCACCCCGCTGGTGATCACCATGCGTGGGGGCGACATGCCCCGGCTGTGGCTGCTGCGACTGGCGCAGATGCCCCTAGCGCACTCCTCTCCACACAACTGCTTGCAGTTTCACATCGAGAACAACGGTAAGAGATGCCATCTTGAGCAATCTAGGGTTATGAACATTAGCATTTACATGACGTGTTGTTTACAGTTTTCTAGCTCAAAATATTTATCTTCGACGTTTCTAATCAAGGTATAGAATAGAATGCTGTCCAGCGACAGTGTTTGCTTTCACGTATAGTTTGGGAACCTTTCTTGATTGGTCCAGGTCTGGCTGATGGGAGGCTTCGGTCATGGCTAGTACCCTACCGGTAAAGACGTACCGCCAAGCGATTTAGCGTTCCGGTACGATGCCGTGTAGAAACCGAAAGGAGTGTGGATTTTCATCCTCCTCCTAACAAGTTAGCCCGCTTCCATCTTAGATTGCATCATCACTTACCATCAGGTGAGATTGTAGTCAAGGGATAACTTTTTAACTTATTTAACTCAAGAGCTTATTTTTGTAGTGCCAGAAATTATGGTTTTTTATATTTGTTTTCTACAGAAGTCGATCTGGGTTTTATGCTTGTTCCATCAACTATCTATATGATACTTATAATGATATGACTGATAAAGGTAACTAGGTACCAAATCATGAAAATTTAAATTATTCAACAGGCGATAGACGTTCACTGAAAAATAGGCTTAATGTAAGGACTTCCAAACACCATATTCTTGAGAACATATTAGATGTTTTCTTAATAAGTTAAATATCACGTCTCAAACGGTGAAGGAAAAAATCGTGAGGAAACCTGCATACCAGAAAGTTTTCTTAATATCTGCGTGTGCGAAGTCTGCCAATCCGCATTGGGCCAGCGTGATGGACTCTCTTCTGAGAGGAGACTCGAGCTCAGCAGTGAGCCGAATATGGGTTGACAATGATGATGATGATATGTTTTAATTTCAGGTACCATAAAGACGTTCAACTACGCTTCAAATGGACGCCACCTTGCTGCGCAGGAGTACAGAGCGTGCGTCAGAAGAAACATAGGATTCTGCTCCATTCGCTATACGCCATGCGATAACCGCTCTTTTCGTATTGGACCTAGAGGCGATAGTTCTTTGGACACTTCGAGTAAGCTCCCATTTTACTTTATCACCTGAAAGAATAGGAAACTAAACTTTATTCTTTTTTGGTGATTAATACCGTATCACAGTGTACTGTTAGAATATGTTGTAACATTAAATGATTATCGGACATTTTCAATAACCTATCTATCCGCCATTTGGCTTACTTAAGGTAAGAAAATCTATCTTTCTGTTCTTATCTGTTTTTCAATAACCTACTGATAGAATGTTTGACTATGTAAAGATTACTGATAATCGAGGATAGCTATCTATTCGTAATCTTGGGTAGGTTATTGAAAAAGGCCGTAAGATATATTTTGCAGTAATATAGCATTACTGACGTTCGCCTCTAATGTCACAAGTTCGGCAAAACTTTTGTGTTTTTTTTTTCGTTTTCCAATTATGGGATAATTTATCTGGTTATTCACAGCACTTAATTTAATCAAACAGTGATAAAAAAGTGTTCAGAAGGATATCATAGGAGAACCTCAAATTATTGGTAGGTATAACAGATGAATGATAATGATGATTTTAATTCAAAAGGCACTGATCAAATGGATCAAGTAATGCCAGTCGATGACGAGCAGACCCAGCAAGATGAGGAGGGCTCGGGATCTGACCCACAAATAGAAGATACCTCTCCTACTCCGCAGCCCAGTTTTATGTCGAGGGTGAGAATGATAAATATTATTTTTATTTATAGCCATTCTTAATTAATTATATAAAAAGCCTTTGTTACAGTTTTCATTAAAATAATTTATCTCTATTTGATATTTTGTATAATGAATAGCTGAACCAAGTACTTATAAAGTTCTTTTATCAGTACGTTAACTGCTATCTGTACGTTTATCTTTTAAAGTTAAACGCTTGATAAGTTTTAAAAGATACAGCAGAATGCGTATAGAAAATTCCTCATTAGCATGTATCGTACTCAAGCTACAAACACAATACGCTCTTGACTTTAATGTAAACAATAGAAATATCCAATCTTCTATAAGCCAAGAGGTCTGGCATTGTATTGGGAAATTAATATAGACTAATACTGAAGATAATGATGAATTATACATCCGTTGATCCTTTGTAGAAGAAGACCAAGAATCAAAAGATAAATGTTGCAACAAAACTTAGTCTTACAAAAAGTAATTTAAATATTCTAAAGTAATTAGGTACTCCTATAATAAAGTAAGCTTTTGGAACAGTGCCAAGAAAGCTGATGGCATTCGTTTAAAAAATGAGTCGCCCGTTTAGTTACCGGATGGAGCAAATAACTATAGTAGAAATATCTGCAAAAATTTTTGGCAGTTTGCTTACGGCGTCAGGGGATGAGATAAAGAAATTCTGGGAAATGAAATAGAAAAATTATATTATTTGTCTTAATAACATGGTTGAAGAGGAAATTAAGATTAAAAGGAATATTGGTTATTTTTAAAGACATGGCTAATACAAGTACTTACTTAGAAAACTATCGAATTATGTCATTTCATTTTGAATAAGTATGATAATTGTATTTAATTTAATTTATTTATATGACATTTCTTTCATAATTTTATCAGCGTAGTAGTGATTATGAATTAATTTTTCGATATGACTAATACCTAATACAAGCAATATAATAAATTAAAAACTCTTGCTTTTTGCTTAAAAAAATTTAAAAGTAATATATTATGATGGATGTTAATCTATGATTATCTATTCCATAATTGATGTGTGGTTCCAATTCTTCTTAGACTCTATCTTATTTATAAGTATCCTGTATATTAATCTATATTTTCCTTGCAATTCTATCACCTTAAATATTTAGGCACTTGAAAATGGCCTTAAGCATTGATTTCTCTTACAACTACCCATTAACATGAGAATAGTATTTTAAGCTAAACTCTGCCATGTTTAACCCTATCGCTCCTTATTTTATTTTGTTTCATATTTAAATTTTTTTAACAATAATATCTTAGACATAGTTATATATATGGTAATATTTTGGACATAATAGCTTCCCCTGTAGTACCCCGTAGCTAGCTAACCCCTAACCCGTAAATAAGCAGATATGGAGCTTTATCTGGCCGTTTGGCGGGCAGAGGGCGGGGCGGGCGTTCTGGAGCTGGTCGCCGTACATGCAGCACTACAGTGAGGAGAAGCTCAAGTACTACGGGTACGGGTACTACGCTGGCGGCGGCTTTGGGAGACAGCGCTGTACTGACAGAGTCACCATACCCTGCGAGAATGAATACTTCGTGTCGGTGAGTTGGTTATTTTAAGTATTGATTATTTTGCACAAGTTCATAATCTATACTAATATTTTTTTTTTATTTTTTATTCTTTACAAGTTAGCCCTTGACTACAATCTCACCTGATGGTAAGTGATGATGCAGTCTAAGATGGAATCGGGCTAACTTGCTAGGAGGAGGATGAAAATCCACACCCCTTTCGGTTTCTACACTGCATCGTACCGGAGCGCTAAATCGCTTGACGGTACTGTCTTTGCCGGTAGGGTGGTAACTAGCCACGGCCGAAGCCGATTTAATCCCCGTATTCCTACGGGAACGGAAACCACGCGGGTGAAACCGTCACAAAACCGGAACAATTGGTCATGTTAAAGATACTCGTAATATTATCGTAAAATCGTTTGTATAAAAAATTATTGAATCGATTTTAAAAGTACTTTCATCAATGGAAAGCTACATTATCTTATCCGCGTATTACCACTGAAATTAGAATTACGCGGTCTGCTATTTTATAAATAAACTAGCGGACGAAATCAGTGTAAACTTTCAGACCCTATTTCACCACTTTAGGGGTTGAATTTTAAGAATTTTTGAAGTATTTCGTATTTTTTTTATGATTTATGAACAAATTTTTAAAACTCTAACTCTAAAAATGAAGAACTTTCCATACTTTCAACCCCTATCCCCCCCTTCTCATTTTATTTTTGTAATAAAGAGTATCCTATAACATTCTCCGTATTATAGTCTTAAACCTTGCCAAGTTTAATTTGAATTCATTCAGTAGTTTCAGCGTGATGCACGAATAACAAAAGAACACGCACAGATAGACAGACAGACAAGAATTGGAAAAAAAATTATGGTAACGTTTGTTGTTACAAATGGTATTAGTAAAATCTCAAATAGCGAATAAATGTATAGAATTCTACCAGTTTTATTATAAGTATAGATATAGATATGCTAATTATATGTTCTTACTCCCATTTCCAGTCTCAACTGTTCGGTCCGGGGGTGTGCGACCCCCACCACTGCGGCAACACCTTCTGTCCGGGGGTGCGCCCGCAGGACTGTCGCGTGGACACGTCTATCTCTCCCTTCGCCGTGTCCGTGCACTTCGGACCCCCCACCCTCAAGCAGAACCCCGAGGAGAACATCGGCATGTGTTTGAGATACACTCAAGTGCCCTGTGACTCTTAAAACGTTTGCTGCGGTATACGGTCAATAGACCTTTACTATGAACTTACTGACGGTGCATAAAAAAAGATGTATGAGGTCTTTCGACCTCATGTCGTACTGGAGCGTCAAATTGACATTTCTAGAGATACTAGGCCTATTTGAAGCACAACGCTCATCAACCTCATATCGCATTAATCGATTTGCCAGAATTATTTAGTGATGAATAATATACTCAAGTGCCTTGGACTCTTAAAACGTTTGCTGCGGTATACGGTCGATAGACCTTTCCTATGAACTTACTGATTGGGCATAAAAAAAGATGTATGAGGTCTTTCGACCTCATGTCGTACTGGAGCGTCGAATTGACATTTCTAGAGATATCAGGCCTATATGAAGCACAACGCTCATCAATCTCATATCGCATTAGCCGATTAGCCACAATTATTTAGTGATGAATGATACACTCAAGTGCCCTGGACTTTTAAAACGGTCGCTGCGGTATAAGGTCGATAGACCTTTCCTATGAACTTACTGACGGTGCGGGAATAAAGATGTATGAGGTCTTTTGACCTTATGTCGTGCTGGAGCGTCAAATTGACATTTCTAGAGATATCAGGCCTATATGAAGCACAACGCTCATCAACCTCATATTGCATTAATCGATTAGCCACAATTATTTAGTGATGAATGATATACTCAAGTGCCCTGGACTCCTAAATCGTTTGCTGCGGTATAAGGTCGATAGACCTTTACTATGAACTTACTGATGGTGCATAAAAAAAGATGTATGAGGTCTTTCGACCTTCTGTCATACTGGAGCGTAAAATTGACATTCATACGGATACCAGGGCTGAAAGCCTTATATGAAGCACAACGCTCATCAATATCATATCGCATTAACCGATGAGCCAGAATTATTTAGTGATGAATTGAATATGATATTGTGCAAAGCAAGTGCGTGGGTGAATATTCCTTATGTTCACATTTTTTGTAATGTATTAAATTAATACGTGTAGCCCAAGGGTGTTAAAATTTGAGTTAGAAAAAAATAATGGAGTGCGACCGGCAGGACTCTCGCGTGAAATGAAATAAGATGAAATAAAATTGAACCTCCAGGAAAACATCAGCATGTGTTTGAGATACACCCAAGTGCCTTGTGACTCTTAACATGTTTGTAGCGGTGTAAGGTCAATAGACCTTAACTGCGAACTTACAGCCAGTTCGGGCGTAATAATAATCTTCCTGGTGCGGTAGCTATTTAGAAAGAAAGAAAATATTGTTACATTATGCCACACATTACAATTATTTAATTAGGAATACTGAATACCCTGCGATATGTGGCAGAACCTAGAAAAAGGTACCAGCTTAGCATATTGCTATATTTATAAGTGAATTCTTGGTGTACGACAAAGTCGATATTATATTTCCTTAGCGTACAAGAAGGAGGTCTTTGTTTGATTTCCAGCTACAAAATGTATGTCAGTCACCCTTCATCCATTACAGGACAGTAATACTGCACTTGTATTTACCCGATTGCCAAAAAGGTAAGATTGGGCTTGCCATAGAGTTATGAACAGCTTAATTTATAGAAGCGTCGCTTTGTAATGCGATTCTTGAATCTTACCTTTTGCCATAGAAATAAGAAATGACATGACAATATTAATGATTGTCTTTGTACATATTATAATAATATTCTACTAATGTAAAAACACAATATTTGAGTTATATAACGCTGATATAACATTAATGTAAATGTGTGTAAAGTATTTATTTAATTTAAATAATTTATTAAGTAAATAAATATTTGTTTGTAATATACGTGTTGATAATAAATCTACTTTTTTAAATAATGTTCTTTATTTACCATATATATATATATCTTATGTATATAAATGCGAGGTCATTCATCACGAAATCTCGAAAACCGCTTGATGTACAAAGACGAAATTTGGCAGGGAGGTAGTCTATATTTACAAGGACGGCTTTTTTACAAGTATTTTTTCCGGTGGGAGGCTTCGGCCGTGGCTAGTTACCACTCTACCGGCAAAGACGTACTGCCAAGCTATTTAGCGTTCCGGTACGATGTCGTGTAGAAACCGAGAGGAGTGTGGATTGTCATCCTCCTTCTAACAAGTGAGCCCACTTCCATCTTAGACTGCATCATCAGCAGGTGAGGTGTAGTCAAGGACTAACTTGTAAAGAATAAAAAAAGATTTTGCGATAGGGCCGGATTAAAAAGGCCTAAGGGCGGACGAAGGCGCAAGCGTCCGCTAGTATTAGTGTAAAGCAGAAAACGGCAAGTAAAATCTTTAAATATTTTTATGATTAATATGTGTTTTTAATTTTTTAGTTGAAAATTAAGTTATCTAAAGACCTATAATTCAAAATTCATTTATTTTTCAAAAATTCATTTATTTTTTAAGATTATGTCGTAATTTAATTTAATCTAATGGTGGTAATAATATTCGAAAACTTAAAATTAAAGTTACGAGGATTCCAAAGCGCCTTGGTCCGAGAAGAGCCCACAACAAATTCAGCCAAGGTTTCTTTTTGTTTACCACCATTTTACAAACTTATTTAAAACTAGTAGATGCCGCGCGGTTTCACCCCCGTGGTTCCCGTTCCCGTAGGAATAAAGGGATAAAATATAGCCTATAGCCTTTCTCGCTAAATGAGCTATCTAACACTGAAATATTTTTTTAAATCGGACCAGTAGTTCTTGAGATTAGCGCGTTCAATCAAACTAACAAACAAACTCTTCAGCTTTATAATATTAGTATAGACTAAGCACACAGTCGTATATTATTAATTTAACACCTAGCTTTTTTATAATTAATATAATCATTAACACTATAATAAGCCTTTCCCAAAAGCTTGCGTTTAATAAACACTTTTTTAAAGCTTTTTGAGATAAGTATAAGTATGTATGTTTGTATGCCAGCGATTTCCCTAAATAATCAAATCTGCTTTAGGTACCTACCCGTGCGAAACAGGAGAATTTCCCTTGTGTGACATAATAAAGGAAAACCCACAAAACCTAGACAGAAAAAGTCAATAAAAAGTAGGCACTGTAGTAGTCGCATTATAGAAGATCACGTTTTATTTGTAAGACAATGAACAGACGGTTAAAGCAATTTCACCGCATAGATGTTAATTCCGTGAAAGGACTAAGTAATTTCCATTTTCCTAAACGTTCTTTTACTGTTTGTATAATTAAAAAAAACAGCCGGTCCATTATTTTGTAGGCTAAGAGTGGTGTATTTTTAGATCAAATTGTTTATACATTTTTAACCGACTTCCAAAAAGGAGGAGGTTCTACGTTCGGCTGTATGTATGTTTTTTTTTTATGTATGTCCAGCGATAATTCCGTCAATTATGGCCGTCTAGTACGTTTGTTAGTGTTTCCATAAGTTATTTTAAACCACTAAAACTTTATGAAGGTTTGGAGTTGGTCTGATGATGGAGCCGAAACACAGACGATGGAACTCGTCAAGGATTTACAGCAGTCACCTTTTGTTTGGGCTTGATTAATTTGTATTGATGAGTACTTTCCACCTATATGGGTTGTGACTGTATTAAGGGTCTGGTGATGAAGACGAGGGACAGTGAAGAGAACTCCTCGACGGTTCACAGTAGCTACCTTGTGTTTGGATTTGATAAATTTGTATTGATGAGAACTTTCCACCTAGATGGATTGCGACTGTATTAGGGGCTGGTGATGAAGACGAAGCACAGTGAAGAGAACTCCTCGACGGCTCACAGTAGCTACCTTGTGTTTGGACTTGATAATTTTGTATTGATAAGAACTTTCCACTTAGATAGGTTGTGACTGTACACACGCAGTGGGTATGCTAACACTAAAAATAAAAAAATAAAAATTTTAATAAAAAAAATTCAACCAACTTCCAACTCAAAAAATAACTTTAACTAAAAAGCAAAAAATAACATCCTACCTATGTGCTACCTTCTGATTAGTTTGAAGGCGGTGCCAAGCCAGTGTCGTGTTTTAATTCAAGCTGTTTCTGGAATAACCACAGAAATTTTGTAGTTTAAACGTATTTAATTAAAACATCACTGGCTTGGCACCGCCTTCAAAGTGATCAGAAGGTAGCACATAGGTAGGATGTTATTTTTTGCTTTTTAGTTAAAGTTATTTTTTGAGTTGGAAGTCGGTTGAATTTTTTTTATTAAAATTTTTATTTAGCTTTTTTGTAATGGTCTACTACTAATATATATAGTAGTTTAGCGTAACATTTATGAGATACGAATACTTATGGAGATTAGACCCACCACGCTGCCCAATGTTTATGGTGATATACTAGACTAGATTATCTAGCAACTAGCTGACGATGCGAGGTTTCACCCGCGTGGTTCCTGTTCCCGTAGGAATATGGGGATAATATACAACCTATAGCCTTCCTCGATAAATCGGCGCGTTCCTGAGATTAGCGCGTTAAAGCAAACAAACAACCTCTTCAGCTTTATAATATTAGTATAGATTAGGTACTACCAGCTGATGTTAATAATAATGACCGGGATCGATGCCTTAACTCTTCATGGCTCGGTATGTATCATTGAGGGGCTTGGGGGAAAGAACTTGTACGTTAGTTGCCATACACTATATATTAATAACTTACAATAACGATTAATAATATAAAATCCTGCTAATATTATAAACGCGAAAGTTTGTATGGATGTTTGGATGTTTTTTACTATTTAACGCCTCTACTACTGAAGCGATTTGGCTGAAATTTGGAATGAAAATAGATTTTACTCTGGATTAACACATATGCTATTTTTTATCCCGAAAAAATCCATGGTCCCTGAGGGATTTGTGAAAAACTAAATTCGAAGCGTCGAAGTCGCGCGCGTCCGCGTCGCGTTTAATATAAAGTGTTGTTAAGATTTATACAGCAATGACGCCTGTAAAAATGCAATAGCAATATCTTGTTATGGAAAATTTACAGAATTTTAATATCGACAATTAATAATAATAACAATAATTTTTATTTAAAGGTATTTACCCAATATAAAATATACAAAATCAATAATAATAATAATAATACAAATGAAAAAAATGGGACCACCCTGGAAGTAAACCCTTCAAAACAAAAAAGGAATTTTCAAAATCGGTCCATAATTGACGGAATTATCGCTGGACATACATTAAAAAAAAAAAAAAAAACATACATACAGCCGAACGTAGAACCTCCTCCTTTTTGGAAGTCGGTTAATAAAAATTCTAAAATTATAAGTAGCCAGGTACATTACCTACATTACTTTTTATTCGGCTCCTGGTGCACTGAACGCCAATGTTTACTTAGTCCAAAGTTGACATGAATAGAAGCATAAGCAGTATGCCCTAAACAATGTCACTTTGACTTGCTCACTGCACTTTGCAAAGCGTCGCGCCAACATGTTGCATCTAACAGCCAGAGCCCGTCGCTCCCTCTCAATATCTTCATTATCAACGAGACCCTCAGTCACAATGTGCCCGATGTATCTGAACCGCTCAACCCTTTCCAGAACGTTACCTTCCAGCAACACCCCCAGAATTGTCTCTGGACCTCTGCCTGAACGGAACACCATCGTCAATTTTTACCATTCTTATTTTTATTACTTTTAATAAGATGCAAGAAACTGCATAAAGTACAAACATAAATGTGCTTGGAATGTCTGAGAAAGATCGTTTATTGCACCTAATGGATTTATAATAGCAATTTCATCGAAATCTCGTCAGTTACTTACTTTGTTATTATTTTCCTTACATTGTTTAAGTTACCTAAACCTTAGTAAATGAACGATGGTATAGACAGCCAATTTAGCCATGTTTAGGCGACCTAAAATTTTGTTGCAAATGTTTATAGTTGTCAGTATAAACATTTAGTATAAACAGGTAACTGGCTCTTTTACTTAAAAAAACAAGTCCTTTATTTTATTTGCTCAAGTTAATTAAGTAAACAGGTTTGCTAAGCTCCCCCGCGCAGATCGCTGGGGTTTATGTGTTTGCTGAACACAGTTTGATGCGGTGGAAACCTAATGGTTTGTAATTATCACTTTGTTTGGAAATGGTTTTAGGGTAATCTTACTGAAAGGATCATTTAATTTTGACCTTGAACCTTCTTTCACCGGAGGCATTTCTAACTTAGATGATTTCAATGTATTATTAGATGATTTTGCAGTTAAAAGTTTAAAAAAAAGGAACCCACATAGAATTTGTTGTATGGCGGTCTGTTTTTTTTTTAAATTTACAGTTAGTACCTATAGAAATCTGTTATTAGTAGGTATGTTTGGGTCAAATTTATAGTGAAATTGGAGCTTTGTCTGTGGTCGTCAACCGTACGATGCGTCAACGACGTATATAGTGACCAGAGACAAACATAATATTGTCGACCAATAGCGGTGGAATCGAAAATATAATTCTGTATTTTATTCTGACCCATGTCTTCTACAAAAGTCGTGGCGATTGATTCAGCGAGTTCAAAACGCTTGTGCTCGTTTTTGTTTCACCGTCCCGCCCAGATCACACATCACCCCATTTTTAATTAATAATAAAATATTAAATATGAAACATAGGTATCAGCTATTAGTAGGCACTCTTTTATTTGGTGTTGTCAAAACTAAAGAACCTCCATATTTATATTCTAAGCTAGCTTGGCGGGAACCTAGCTATGGTAAGAGGTCTAAAGTACCACCTTTAATAATGCCACAGCACAGGTCTGCAGCATTTCGTGGCAGTTTTAAATATCTTGCCACAAAATGTTGGAACAACATCCCCCCACCTATTCGGGAGGTAAAATCTAAATTTACTTTTTAAAAAATTTTCGATTGTATTTGTTAGATTGCCAAAAAGCAGACTGTGGCAATTATTAATTAATAATAAACAATTAAATCTATATATTTTTTTCCTTTTTTTAAAATTTTTCTTTTCTTTTGTGTTTGCTAGCTATTGAGATTAAATTTTTTTTTTTGTTCTTCTGAGATTACACTACTGTATTTTTAAACTGTATTTTGTTTTATTTTATTAGTTATATAATTATTTTGTGTTCTGTTCTTCCCTCCTAAGGGTCTGACAGAATACCAGCGTTGTGGGTACTGATGTACCCAATAAGCAATTAGTTGAAACGTTATTTTCTTATGATAAGTATCTAAGTCCTACAATCCCAATTTTAAAAATACTACCTTAACTTATATACAAAATTTCACTCCCCCTTTATCCACACGTAATATGAATATTCAGAAAACCGTGAAAGGTGACTGTCCGCCGTCTTCATCACCAGACTCCCTATGCAGTCACATTCTCATCAATATAAAATTTATCAAGTCCAAACACAAGGTAGCTACTGTGAACCGTCGAGGAGTTCGCTTAACTCCCCTTCATCTTCGTCACCAGACCCCTAATACAGTCACAACCCATCTAGGTGGATAGTTCTCATCAATACAAAATTATCAAGTCAAAACACAAGGTAGATACTGTGAACCGTTGAGGAGTTCCCTTAACTATCCTTCGTCTTCATCATCAGACCCCTAATACAGTCACAACCCACCTAGGTGGAAAGTTCTCATCAATACAAATTTGTCAAGTCCAAACACAAGGTAGCTACTGTGAACCGTTGAGGAGTTCTCTTTACTATCATTCGTCTTCATCCTCAGACCCTTAATACAGTCACAACCCATCTGGGTGGAAAGTTCTCATCAATACAAATAAATCAAGCCCAAACAAAACTTACCTTCTGTAAATCGTTGACGAGTTCCATCGTCTGTGTTTCGACTCCATCATCAGACCAACTCCAGACCTTCATAAAAGTGTAGTGGTTTAAAATACCTTATGGAAACACTAACAAACGCACTAGCCGTCCCTACAATTTTCGAAAGTTCCCCTCGATTTCTCCAGGATCCCATCATCAGATCCTGACATGAAAAAAATGGGACCACCCTGAAACCAAATCCTTCAAAACAAAAAAAGAATTTTCAAAATCGGTCCACAAATGACGGAATTATCGCTGGACATACATAAAAAAAAAAAAAAAAAAAAAACATACATACAGCCGAACGTAGAACAGGAGGTTCTACGTTCGGCTGTATGTATGTTTTCCTTTTTGGAAGTCGGTTAAAAATCGATTTCTTTTTGTGCGTAGGCTCACTGATGTTTTGTTGATTTCTGTTACACTGACAATAATTGTAAGTGTTTGTGTATTTCGCTCCCCTTCACGCTCCAGTTACAGATTTGTTTGATATTTGGAATAGTGATAGATTATACTCTGGATTAATACAATGAACTACTTAATATGCCTAAAAAATCATAGTTATCGCGGGATTTCTAAAAAAACGAAGTTGCGGGCGTCGTCGATTTTTATCTATACTTATAGAGGTAAACTGTGGGGTGATGTTGGGAGTAATCTCTGGATCTACTGAACCTATTTTGAAAATTCCTTTACCACTAAAAAGCCACGTTATTTGTGTCATAGGCTAACCGGAAGCACCGGATAGGGGACTACGCGGTTGAAAACACGGGGCGTCGACGAGAATACATATAATAGCGGTTTCAAATAAATTTATATTTTGACGGCCTCCGTGGCGCAGGGGTATGCGCGATGGATATACAAATCGGAGGTCCTGGGTTCGATCCCCGGCTGGGCAGATTGAGATTTTCTTAATTGGTCCAGGTCTGGCTAGTGGGAGGCTTCGACTGTGGCTAGTTACCACCCTACCGGCAAAGACGTACCGCCAAGCGATTTAGCGTTCCGGTACGATGCCGTGTAGAAACCGAAAGGGGTGTGCATTTTCGTCCTCCTCCTAACAAATTAGCCCGCTTCCATCTTAGACTGCATCATCACTTACCATCAGGTGAGATTGTAGTCAAGGGCTAACTTGTAAATAATAAAAAAAAATATATATTTATAAATATCTATAAATTATTAAATAATAAAGTGGGTGTTTTCGAACGTCGACAGAACTGCGACGGCGCCGTGTTCATACTTGCATTATTAAAATGCAATCACAGTTTGTACTCGCTCGAGACGAGGTACACTCCGCCTCAAATACATCTACATGTCGATACTACAATGATAGATATTTTCATCTGTAAACACTGTCGTCACAGAGTTCCTCTGGGAAAGTAATTCCAGTTTATTTCTGCCGCTGGTAAACGTAAGATGCTTACCAAAACATATCTCGAGACCAAATACAAATCCAATAGCAGTGGATTCGAATATATCGCTTACTTTTGTTGCTTACTTGTTTTTATAGAGAATATGACCGGAAAAATCCTTTGATTATACCCCCCACAATAATGACAGTGTACGTCAAGAGTTCATTTTGTATGGCAAAAAAAATCTACAACACACTTCTTATTTTGACGACCTCCGTGGCGCAGTGGTATGCGCGGTTGATTTACATGACGGAGATCCTGGGTTCGATCCCCAGCTGGGCCGGTTGAGGATTTCTTAATTGGTCCAGATCTAGCTGGTGGGAGGAAGGCTTTGGCCGTGGCTAGCTACCACCTACCTTTCGTACCTACCGAAAGGGGTGTGGATTTTCATCCTCCTCCTATCAAGTGAGCCCGCTTCCATCTTAGATTGCATCATCATTTACCAACAGTTGAGATTATAGTCAAGGACTAAATTGTAAAGAATAAAAAAAAATATTAGTTAAAAAACGAAGCCTTGCAATTGTGATATTTTATTAATTTAATACAGAAGACGATAATGAGGGAAGGCTCTGAAGTAGGCTATTAAAATAGAGTGATAATGATGATGATCGCTTGGAAACAATACGGGAAACCAGTCTTTTTTTAATTCTTTACAGGTTTGCCCTTGACTATCTCACGTGATGGTAAGTGATGAATGAATATGGAGGTACGTCTTTGTCGAAAGGGTGGTAACTACCAATTAAGAAAACCTCAATCGGCCCAGGCGGTAATCGAACCCAGGACCTCTGTCTTGTAAATCCACCGCGCATACCACTGCGCCACGGAGGCCGTCAAAACAAGTCGAGTCTGAACAGAAGTTATCCCACAACTGTGCTCTAAAGTCAAGCTTTTAAAATACTTAGACTTTGAAACGAAAAAGAGAAATTGTATTTCTTAATAGTGGACGTGCCCGGCAAGACTTTCAAATGGTATAAACTCACAGCTTAAGTTTTGGTCCCCCGAGTGAAATGAAGTTAAAGGACTTGGTCGCTATTTTTCCAGACACTTGAGCAATTTCTTCGGAAAATTTACAAACTTAAGCTGCGGATAAAATAAAATATGAAATACCGGGATAAATTCTAACATAAGGTAAGTACTTTTCTATGTACATTGTAAAGTGTTTGAGACGAGCCAAAGATATTTCAGATATGGAAAAATATTTTGTATACAATAAGAAGTTGATGTGTGTGTGTAAACTAAAGAATTATCGCCATATCAGAAACTTTGTTAGATTATTTACAGAGACACAGAAGCTATTAAAATACACGTCATCAATTGAGTAATATCATCTACCTACTGTATGATAACCACCGGTAGAATATGTACTAGATGACATTTGTTACTTAGAAACTCAATTTCGTTTATCCCTTTCCAAATTTTTGCTTTTTTCGTGTATAACTTAGATTAAATGTGGTTATTTAGGCTTCAAATAATTAAAAAAAATATTGTAAAAATAATCCTGTGCCCTCCTTTTATCACAAAAATATCCGCATGATCATGACGATTAGGAATAAATTGATTACCACACGATCGTGACATTTAAAGAATCAGATAATAAAATTCAGATTTTAGCAACTTTCTTAGATTTCTTATTATAATGTTTCAGTTATCTAATCGTCAGTCTTTATAACTGAGCATTTGTACTTGTAATTTTTTAATGAAGTGTGTTCCGTAAAAGACTATTGTTCAAATGGAACGATTCCTTTACTATAGGTCGTGCCCACAGCAATTAGTCATATAAGAATTATAAAAAATAATGACATTTGAAACTTCCTCAAGGTTGGTTATAGATGATACTTTATTTTTATTGTGTTCCAGTACGGAACAAAGTGCAAACATCAACACAATCGTGCGACGCCGGTCTTATTTAACCTGTTGGAAAGGGTTATGTCAACTAGCATACGTCAAAGATATTGAATTAGCATGGTCACTACGAGTATGTTATGCCGTGCATTTATATATCGTACTACATCGTCCGCACTTAAACCTCCGTAATCCGGCCTTCTTGCAAAATCCGTTCTTAGTGGACGTCTACTAACTGTACCTCCCTGCCTCCTTCAGCATTGAACGGCAAGTGGTTTTAGAGATTTCCTAATGAATGACCTTTCGTTTAGCATCTTTATGTTAAGACTAGCCGACGCCCGCGACTTTGTCCGCGTGAAACTCGATGTAAATTTTCAACTACCCCTATCCTACCCCTACCTACCCCTACCCTACTTTTCTGGTTGATTTTTTACACCTTGTGTCCGAAAAACCCAAATATCTTACGGAACCCTATTTTTTTCCATAATAAAATTAAGCCTAAGTTACTTGTGGATAATGTAGCTTTCGAATGGTGAAAGAATTTTTAAAATCAGTCCAGTAGTTTTTGAGCCTATTCATTACAATCAAACAAATAAACAAACATACAAACAAAGTTTTCCTCTTTATAATATTAAGTATAGATTTAACTTTAAATATTATTATTTTAAGCTGACTGTACTTATTGTACTTAAATTAAACTCAGTAACGTCAGCAGCGACGACAACCAGTTACGAGATGTTCTACGGCTGCTTAACAAGCAATTATAACCTCTACCTTTAGCCTTTCTAATACAATATGGCAGTTTAATTATGCAATACATCATTTATTCTGAACTTACTTTAGTTTATTGACAATAAAGAGCTCTGGCCCTCAATACTGAGGGGAATTGCTGTGGTGTGTCAAAACACCACATTTTCGAAAACCAGGATTGTGGGAGACTCCATCCATTTTATTGTTATTTATTATTTATGTAGTATATCTCTATTATTTATGTAGTTCTCTCGTCAGGGGTTGCCTGGTAGAGATTACTTATAGTAATAAGGCCGCCTTTGCATGCTTAGTTTATTTTATGTTTTTAATGTTTCAATTTATATTTATTCAATTGGATTTTTGTGTGCAATAAAGTATTTCTTCTTCTTCTTCTTTCATCCATCTTGTTCCTTTTCATCACATAATAGCAAGACAAAAGGGACATGATGAATCCAGGCAACCCTTACTTAACGTTTTCTATCAACATTTTTAATTCGCACAGCAAACCTTTAAGGAGAGAGTCTGTCGACAGCAATGATATTAAATACTGTTAGATGTGTTACTAGCGCATGAAAAATGAGGCGCTCGAAAGAGGAAATTTATAGTCAACTCAATGATAGTTGTGGCCAATAACGAACGTTATTTCAAATCAAATCAAAATTCATTTATTTGAAGTAGGCTCAATTTACAAGCACTTTTGACACGTCAGTTGACTATTTGTAAAGATTCTACCAGCGGTTCGGAAGGCAGGTTCTGCTGAGAAGATACCGGCAAGAAACTCAACAGTTGCTCTTAATTTAAACAAATAGTACCTAAATACCGTCTACAATGTCGAGTTGTGTGTTCAGGAAGTGTAAAATTTATATTATATTCATAAATATAGATATAATGGAATTAAAGACAAAATTGTGCATATGTGTTGTAGGCAACTGTTGTAACCTATTAATTGGATCACTTTTTGCGGTGATTTTGTAGGGACGTAACCGATCTATAGTATAAAATTATCATTGGTGGACACCATTAATTTTGACACCATTATAGCTAAAAATTTGAGAATGCGTAATGTTTATAGAATGAAAATCTCTTTTTTGAAGTCGGTTGAAAATACTCAGAGGCCTTAGCCATTTGGCACGTCGATTCTCTATCTACAAACGTTAACGCTTCGAAAACTATAAAATGTATGGGAGTGACAGATCCAATCGACAACTTGATCACGTGACTTGCCGATAGTGATCATTCCAATACATTTTTAAATTTTCGAAGCGTTAGCGTTTGTAGATATAGAATGGACGTGCCACTTGGCTAGGAGGCCAGTATAGTATTTACATTGGCGTCTTGGCCCTTAAACTCGGTAAGGCAGCATTTATATATTAAGATAACATAAATATGCTTATGCGTTAACATTTATAATCATTATTGCTTCCTCACAGTAATCGGTCTGCCACCTGAGCCTCGAGGGAGAAACAAACCACCAAGACTCGACACAAATACAATCGTCAATAAATCGTTTGATTTGCAAATACCCACGGATTCGCAATTAATGCCATTGTATTACGAAAACGGCAAACATCGTTCACAACAAAAGGTACTTTTTGTATATTATTTACTTCAATATAAATGCTAATTGCCTAGAGTACAATAGGGATAGAAGAAAGACGCACACTTTAATTTCTTTAATCATCATCATCATCATCATCATCATCATATCAGCCGATGGACGTCCACTGCAGGACATAGGCCTTTTGTAGGGACTTCCAAACATCACGATACTGAGCCACCTGCATCCAGCGAATCCCTGCGACTCGCTTGATGTCGTCAGTCCACCTGGTGGGGGGTCGGCCAACACTGCGCTTACTAGTGCGGGGTCGCCATTCCAGCACTTTGGGACCCCAACGTCCATCGGCTCTTCGCACTATGTGCCCCGCCCATTGCCACTTCAGCTTCGCAACTCGTTGAGCTATGTCGGTGACTATGGTTCTTCTGTGGATCTCCTCATTCCTGATTCGATCACGCAGAGATACTCCTAACATAGCTCGTTCCATATTTAATTTGGGGTGTAATTTATATTTCTTTAATAAATATTATTTATTTAAACAGCAATTTACAAATGAAGGCGGGGTTTTAATTCGAATGTGTCTTTACCACAAATGCTCGACGCAACAAGAATTTAATTACTTACACGTAAAGTAAAACTTTGTTCGAAGGCTTAGTACGCAGCGTGAATAAACTACAAATAAAGCGGCTAAGGAATATCTGAAAACGCAAAACCGCATAAGTACATGCACGAACTGCGACTTGTATTATGCTTTACTTTAATTTAATTTCATTATCATCATTGTTCTTTTTCTCAACAAGCATTTTACAGTGTAAATGAGTATTTAAGTTGATATTATTGTTATTTTCATACATATTTTAAATTGTAAAGATGTAAATTTTAAATGGTGAAATTGTCATTTGAATCATTAAATACTTAATAAATAATTTGCATGCCTAATTGGCAAGATACATTTACTATCTACATCTACCGACCACCTGTATAAATAATGCATGTATCTGCAAATAAATAAATTGATTGATTGATTGATTGATTGAAAAGTGGTGAAATATGCTTATGCGTTAACATTTATAATCATTATTGCTTCCTCGCAGCAACCGGTCTCCCAAAGGCGTGGTCTAAAGTGGTGAAATTTTCGAAAATAGTGATAAGAATCCTTTAAAGACTAGAAAGTAGGATCTGCTAAGAAAAACAATAAGCCAAACAGTTACAGCACTTTGCAAAACTAATACTTGTATAATATTCCTGTTGCGAAACTGTTTTACCCTCCAATGTTAGCAAGTAAACTGTTTTACCGGCTGAAAACATTTCACGCAGAGAACAGATGGCGCGTCGAAAGTTTAGATTGGCTTCGTAACTCTGGAGAAACAAAACTTTGGAAGCGTTGCTTAGTTATATTTTAAACTTTGTATAAACCAAACTTTAGAAGGTTACACGTCGGTTCTCTGTATACCTAATAAATGTAGATTCCAATATGCTTTAACACCACAAAGCGTTTGAAGAAGTTAACCACGGAGTACATAATACCATCGATATAAATCGTTAGATGGGCCCCTCCATATTAAAGAACGCACAATTTTATGTCATTCCCCAAAGACGTGCACAATATGCGAAACCAATGACAACTCCGCGACGCTTTGAGGTCCATCTAACGGTCTACGATCGAGGCATTATACCTTATAAGTTTAAATCAAAATACATACTAATATTATAAATTAAACAGCAAGTCTATCTGTCTGTGTGTCTGTTACCATTTCAAAACAAAACAACTGTATCGATTTGGTTGAAATTTTGAGTACCGATAAGTTGGATCTTAGAGCAGTATATAGGGTTCTTTACCCCCAGAAAAAAATAGGGTTGCTGCGGGATTCGTACAAAAAGAATTTTCACGGGAACCAAGTTGGGCGACAGTATTCAAGTATACCCACTAGCTAAGCTAAATTCTGTTTAAATCATCATTAAAGTAGATAATTATTAAATTATCTACAATTTGAAAAAGCTTTTTATACGTTGAATTGTTCAATATAGATGGTGGAGAGCAAATATTCTAGGTACCTCAAATTCCAAAGTGAACTTACTAAGAAGACTAGAGTATTATATTTACAAGTTTTTAAAGAAATTAAACCAAAAGCAAAAGCTACAAGCTCGTATTCATCAAGCCATAATTGCAAGTAAAGGGGTTATACAGTGTGCTCTGGAAATGAGAAAAAAACCTAATTTGTTCGGACATAATGAAACCAGCCGAGCCTACGGTACAGTTAACCTCAGAAGTCTTACTGCGATTCTGCATTGCGGATGGACTAAACTAATGAAAAAATTGTTATCTGCAACTAAAATTTAAAAGAAAACAAATTAAAACAATATTTTATCACCAATTTAAAGTAGGTATACAAGAGGACGCCCGACGACTTGATTTGCGTTAAGCCATGTGTTTTGGGGATATATGTATAAAAAGCCCTATTTTATCCAGGATATCTGTACTAATATAATAAAGCTGAAGAGTTTGTTTGTTTGATTAAACGCACTAATCCCAGGAACCACTGGTCCGATTTGAAAAATTCTTTCAGTGTTAAATAACCCATTTATCGAGGAACGCTGTAGGCTATATATTATCCCCATATTCCTACGGGAATGGAAACGCCGGTGAAACCTGCACTTCTAGAATAAATTTATGATTGTACTATAGGCACTCGTATTTATTAATAATATGCCGACACCCGTGACTTCGTTCCTTATTTCTATTAATCTCCCTTTTATGTAAGCATTTCTCATGAGCCTAGCTTTCATTTAAAAAGTATTTTCACAATATGACTGCTGCTAGACCTGACAAAGATAAGCCCATTTATTCCTTTCAGGACAGCAATGTTATGGAAGTGTATATTATCATAACAGCTATATAGGAAAGTTAATTATGCATACATTTTTTTTTGGACATTTTTGGGACAAACCTGTCCCTGTGGTCGATAGCTGATACTTTTTGCCTGATATTGTATATTGTATCATTAATAAAATACATTTGGGTATTGGCTTAACAATTGTTAATATGTTCCTAATTATCTGTTAGGGACAAATTTGTCCCCGCTGTCGTCAAAAAGTTAAACAAATAAATAAACACACAAACACAAACTCCGTTATATAATACTAGTACAGACAGTATACCATTTGTACTCCATTACGGTCTGTGTGTAAATAATGTCAGTCTCCGCTAATTATCATTCATGGCGCGCTCTGAGCAAGCCGACACTTGTAGGGACGCGACGGCCATTAGCAGTGATTGCCAGCTAATGGATTATATTAAAATATCCAGCTAGGTGTTTGTGAGCGACTCTGCAAAATCCACTGAAAATATCCATTTATTAGTGGACGATCCACGCCCACGGAAAAAGGAAGTGTAAAGCCGGATTTATATTTGTCTGACGTGTCGTGTCGTGACGCATCAGAACAGAATCGATATCATACATTTTATATGGCAACGATTACACTTATGTGTTGTGACATGGCGTGACGGCATCAGTGTGCTTAGTGGGAGTTTTCAATATTTTCATACTGTTACTATCACGTTGACGTAAACGCGAATTTGGCAGGTCATCTCCTCCCGGACAAAAATCCAGGTGGGGGTACGGGCCTCGAGGCTACGCCTCCTTGCCCGGGTAAGGCGCGGGGGATCTTGTTCCCCCGGTCATGTTCTTCCAGCTCCTTTCGAGGCTGAGACCTTTCGGCCTAAGGGTAGTAGACGCGAATTTATATGAAATTGAAACAGTTGTGCAGTAGTGCCACTAGATAGCGCTGTTTCAATTTCTTAGAAATTCGCGTTTACGTTAACGTGATAGTAACAGTATCAAACTGCCACTAGGCCCTCTGATGCCGCTTACAAAATGTATAAAAACCCCTCTACGGGATGATTATAAGGTTTGAATATATTGATTTTTATTAGATACTCTGGAAAATAATTAATGTTCTAATTTGTACGTAAAAAACAAAGATTGTCTGGATGTTTGTAAAATAAGTAAGATCATAAAATTTCAATAAAATTTTCAGTTACAAAAATCATTTATCGTAATTAGATGAAAATTCATACAGTTTTAACTTCCTTACATTAAATGATTTTCCAATATTTGAACTGTAAACATAAGAAACGGGGCCATTTTCTGGGTTATGCCCATATATATCGAAAGGTATAGTCCTGAATGATTTGCTGTACTGGAGATATTGTGATGTGTTTATGTGGCATAATTTCAAAATAAACGTATTTTTCTTTTTTTCTTTCACAAATAACAAAGATTTTTGCAATTTTTTTTTTAACGCCCATACAAATCTAAAGATCATTATGATCTACGTCATTAATTCGTATCATTTTGTATGGAGCGTTTTTCAGGGATCTGTGATAGTGCCGCAAATCTGACCCTTAAAATCCCTGTAGGTAGCTCCGAAAGTAATGATCGCAGATACCCAATTTCTTTTACAAAATTCCTTTACTATTAGCTTACTCCTAATTTGTATACAATTTAAAAACTGTCATCATCCCTATATCCGAATATTTGTGTTGTTAATAATGATAAAGACTCTTAGTCAGCCTGAACCTTATTTTCGACATCTACAAATATTTAAATAAAATCCACACAACCGTCATGTCTATCTATGCGTCTACGAATACATTCAAGCTCTGAAGATTCTCATGTATCTATCCATTTATCTTTAAGCTCTGAAGATGAATATGAAGGCCATCCTCGGCCTTCGTCTTAACAAGTCCAATATCTTCCAGTGTATTGAGTTTCCAGACGGTTGCGTTTCGATATATAAATAGAAACGCCACTCGGATACGTCGAGAGATGACTTTTAAATGGCATTTCATATTTCCAATGAAATAGCGTATAACTTGAACGGAAATGTGTGCCAATTTTATAAAATACTAGCTGACACCGCGCGGTTTCACCCGCGTGGATCCCGTTCCCGTAGGAATACGGAGATAATATATAGCCTATAGCCTTTCTCGATAAATGGGCTATCTATCAATGAAAGAATTTTTCAAATCGTACCAGTAGTTCCTGAGATTAGCGCGTTCAATCAAACAAACAAATTCTTCAGCTTTATGATATTAGTATAGATTTCATTTAGTTCGCACTTTGAAATGTAAAATTTAATCAGCTTATATCGAGATATTTATTTAATTTTGCGCTTTATAGAAAAATTATGTCCGTTAAAGAAATGAGAACGGACGGACATAAATTTTCTACTAGTATAATTACAAAAAACCTATATATATAATTACTAGACGAAAGAAATAAATGTTTACCATTTCCAATTTCTGCTAAAAGTGGCCAAAAATTTAAAAGCCTATTACTACTGGTAGTTGCTGTTGTTTGTAAGCGATCCGGCAATTAGCGGCGCGCGCCGGCGGCTATGGATCACCCGGGATTAGAACCCCGGCCCTCGCGGTAATCTTATTAAAGTAGGGGATTAACGAATGCATTTTTCCGAAAAGAGGAAATTGTAGCTTCTGTAATAAATTTTAGCGACTATCGTTAACTAAAGGTCCCATAAAATGTTTCAACGAGCTATGAGGAGTGTTCTGATCGAATCAGAAATGAGGAGATCTGCAGAAGAACTAAAGTCACCGACATAGCTAGCTGCACGCGATGCTGAAGTGGCAATGGACGATGCACATACTTCGAAGAGCCGATGGATGTTGGGGTCCCAACTCTCAAGAGGCTGGAATGGCAACTCCGCATTAGCAAGCGCATTATTGGTTGACCCCTCACCAGAGTTGTGTGTGGGTAACTGAACTGACGACATCAAGCGAGTGGAAGGGATTCGCTGGGTGCAGGCGGCTTAGTATCGTGATGTTTGGAAGTCCCTACAAAAGGCCTATGTCCTGCAGTGGACGTCCATCAGCTGATGTGATGATGAAGATGAATATGGATGTTTGTTACTCTCTAACGCCGCTATTACTGAAGCGATTTGGCTAAAATTTAAAAATGGAAATAGATTGTAATCTGGATTAACACGTAATTCGAAAAATCTATGGATTCTTGATATTTGCGAAAACCTGATGATTTTGATGGTATGAATGTTTGTTACTCTTTCACGCCTCGGCTACTGAACCTAATCACCTGAAATTTGAACTAAAGATAGATAATAGTCTGAATTAACACATAGGCTAACTTTCATCCCGGAAAAATCCATGGTTCCCACGGGATTTGTGAGACTGA
Source organism: Bicyclus anynana (assembly GCF_947172395.1). Lineage (NCBI taxonomy): Eukaryota > Metazoa > Arthropoda > Insecta > Lepidoptera > Nymphalidae > Bicyclus > Bicyclus anynana. The sequence goes on from NC_069101.1 coordinate 1,073,355, forward strand.
ATTCCACGCGGCCGAAGTCGCGAGCATCCGCTAGTGTTACATAAGACGCTGGTACAGAACATGGTTCCGGCTAGAAGCGTAGCGTTTCGCTACGTATTTTATGTAAGACGGTCAAGAATTTTTTTCTCAGTGTCTGTTTTTATTCTATCCTTATTAGTAGGGTAGGAATATAACTTTAATAATATCAGTAGAAAAGAATCCTACTAATATTATAAACGCGAAAGTTTGTATGGATGTTTGGATGTTTGTTACTCTTTAACACCGCTACTACTAAAGTGATTTGACTGAAATTTTAGAATGGAGATAGATTTTACTCTGGATTGACACATAAGCTACTTTTTATCCTGAAAAAATCCATGGTTTCTAGAGATTTGCGAAAACTGATGATATTGATGATATGAATGTTTGTTACTCTTTCACGCCTTAACTACTGAACTGAATTAGCTGAAATTTGGTATTGAGATATATTATAGCCTGGATTAACACATAGGCTACTTTTTATCCCGGAAAAATCCATGGTTACCGAGGGATTTGTGAAAAACTAAATTCTACGTGGTAGGAGTCGCGGGCGTCCGCTAGTTAAGTAAACATTAGAATATAACAAATAATGAGTAGAACAGTAGCAGAGAACACAAGAGTGACAGTCAGTTTGAGTGACAAGTCGCCTATTTGCTTTGTGGCGGAGATGCACTCCCCCTAATAAGCGACGCCGCTCCGACTGTATTGCCAATTCAACTAAATTCTCTTTAAGCACTAGCTAGGTAAATCTATATATATAAAAGAAAGTCGTGTTAAGCACTCCACTTATAACGCAAGAACGGCTGACCCGATTTAGCTGAAAATTGGCAGGGAGGTAGTTTAGAGCCAGGAGAAGGACATAGGATACTTCTTATCCCGTTCGAGTGCATTCCCATGTGACTTGACATGAAACGCAAAACGCAAATGAAAGCTATGTAATTGACGTATAATGGTAGATATCGTAATGACGTATGGATGAAGGAGTAAGGTAGGAGTAGGGTAGGGGTAGGGTGGGGATAGGGTAGGGTAGGGGTAGTTGAAAGTTTCCATCGAGTTTCACGCGGACGAAGTCGCGGGCGTCCGCTAGTATATAAATAAAAAGCCTTTATTCTAATACCTACCCTTTTACAATTCAAACTTAAAATCTAACAGTTAATTAAAAAAATAATAATTTCACTAAGTAAAAGCCTGTACTGCTTATGCCTCCACCAAAACTTTCCATAATTTCCTGTTTCGTGCTGTATGCACCTCCTAGCCAAATGGCAGGTCGATTCTCTTTCTACGATCTATGGGAATGACAGATCTTGATCACGTGACCTGTCGATAGCAAATGTCATTCCTATACATCTACCTAGTTTTAGCGTTAGCGATCGTAGATAGAAAATCGACGTGACACTTGGTTAGGGGGGCAGACCGTACCACACGGCTGTGAGAAGACGTCTCTCCATCTCCTCTTTTGAGGTCCTTTCTTTTTTTTTTCGCCTCTAGGTACTTGCTCATTCCGTAACCCCTTTAGGTCCATCTCAGTGGCGTAGCGTGCCTTGAAGATGCCCAGTATCAAAATTAGTTGGGGGTCCAAATGAAGGCTAAACATTTCTCACAAAAGAGACAAAAATGCTCGCTTAAAATAAATATGACAGTGACTTTAACGTATGTTTCTAATTTTTGGGCACACGCTTAGGCTCCCTGTCCACCAAAGCGGAGCGAAGGAGCGTAGCGGAGTTGCGTACTGTGTCTATCCACCGGAGCGAGGAAGGTGTGGGTTCGAATCCGAGGGATGCACCTCCATCTTTTTAGTTGTGTGCATTTTATGAAATTAAATATCACGTGTCTCAAACGGTAAAGGAGAAAAATCGTGAGGACATCTGCATACCAGAGAATTTTGTAATTCTTTGCGCGTGTCGGCCAATCCGCATTATGCCAAGCATGGTGGATTATTGCCCTTTCTCTCATTGTGAAAGGAGACTTAAGCTGAGCAGTGAGCCGAATATGCGTAGCGTATACTATTAAAATAGGCTACTGAATGATTATTAGGACCTATCTGTTTACAAAAAGATGAGTGTAACTTGAGATAAATACCTAAAAAAGCGAATTTCCCGCTCGGCGATAAAAAGGCGAACACATTCGGGAAACAGCGGGCAGAATGTTTCCGCGAGTTATCATTGCCCGCCGCTTGCCGCGTGCGTGACGTCACATAAACGGGCACATAAATTCGCGTATGCGGTTATTTGTGTTTATACTACATCGTTATCATAAGTTGAAAGTATATAGCTAGTTTCTGAGCAATGGCGGAGCCCTCGCAGTTTAAGCCTCGCAGTTGCCGTTCCCTTGGAGTACTGGGATAAAATAACCTATGTTACTCGCTAATAACCTGGCTTTCCATTGATGAAAGAATTTTTAAAATCGTTTCACTAGATCCGGAGATTACCCCAACAACATCAGAAACTCACCTTACCTCTTCACAATATTGGTATAGATAAGATATTCTTACCAGTGAGCCTAAGATTGTGTACCATGAGAGAACAGAGATAACTTTCTCTTCCATATCATCCATCCCAATGCAGCGAAAGACAGAGCCATAAATTACAAACATAAATATCTCTCTCTTTTGTTTCAATGGGAAGAGCGATATGTAGACGAAATGTAGAACTTCCCATGATGTGCGCACATTGGTTTCTCTAGATCAAATGACAGATCAACGAAATAATCTGATATTTAATGAATGAAAAGAATAATAAAAAGAGCGTCGTGACGCTCGACTATTACGTGGCTAGTGAAATAGATATCGAAATATGGTTAATTAGTTTGATTTTCATTAGTTTTTACACTGCCTACATCCCTAAGCGTTCTGCTGACAGCGCTGTATACTTTGACCATCTGTGGCCGGCATTAACAACTATGTGATTAAGCCATATTGTAAAACATCGGGTAGCAGTGATTGTACCATTAATTTTGTGGTAGAAGAAACACTTTGAGCAGGTCCCAGGACTTGTGACCTTGAGAGTAGGTTTAAAGGATCCTTTCAAAATGCAAAAACACTCAACTTCCCTGTCCGACATATTCTCCATACCCACACTAAACAATTTGCACAAAATTGCTAACGCGACTGGCAGCGTGATGGTGTCTACGCTGCCTAACAAACAACTGAGCTCAAGACATCAAATACCCTCTTATTTATAGATTAGAGGAACTTGTAACACTATATAAAAAAATCATGTTCCCCAACTTGATCCGTTCAAGGAATTGAAACCAGACTTTTGACCATTACTCCAGGGAGGTCAGCAAATAGTTGTATTAGAACCTTTTTGTATTCATGTGCCAGTGTGAGATAATCCCAGAATTAGCATTCCGGGTTGAGACGAAGCTTCGACGGACTAATAGGGGCAGCTATTCACTTTAACGAGATTAAGCGCTCCCGAGGTTTCTATTTGACATCAATTTGCAAGTGTTGCTAAATTGGATCGTGGAGATAGGATTGGGTTTGGGATACAATCAGATACTGAGGACTGAATGTTCTGCTACCTTTATGTCAGTATAACCTGTGTTTTAGTATTGGCAATCTATTTTAAGATGTCTGTTTGGCTTTGAATGTAGTGGTAAGATGACTAAAGACGTTTGTGTGTATAAACTAAAGGAGCAATGTCACTTCAGACACACTTAAGTCAGTGTTTTGATGGCCTCCGTGGCGCAGTGGTATGCGCGGTGGATTTACAAAACGGAGGTCCTGGGTTCGATTCCCGGATGGGCAGAATGAGATTTTCTTAATTCTTAATTAGGTTCAGGTCTGGCTGGTGGGAGGCTTCGGCCGTGGCTAGTTACCACCCTACCGGCAAAGACGTACCGCCAAGCGATTTAGCGTTCTGGTACTATGCCGTGTAGAAACCGAAAGGGGTGTGGATTTTCATCCTCCTCCTAACAAGTTAGCCCGCTTCCATCTTAGACTGCATCATCACTTACCATCAGGTGAGATTGTAGTCAAGGGCTAATTTGTAAAGAATAAAAAAAAGACACTCCTGACAAACGCTTGTATATCCAAAGATAAACGGAAATACCCAAATATATTGACTCAGTAGTAGAGCTTTCTGTGTCAGCGCTTTTCCTGGGAAGTAATAACTACGGAACATAAAGCATATAAGCTACGCATAAGCTGGTAATAACCATGTTTAATAATCGCGTAAACGGAAAAACATTAATTTTACCAATACACTGCAAAACATCGGATGGGCTTAGAATGTTATGGACGAAGTTCAGCTGGTCTATTTACTATTTTCGTTATTATTAAACAACAAATCAACTGACAAAATGTCATGTACCTACTTTATGATATCCACCAGTAGGCACTGGATGACATCCTACTTCCTACTATAATATAATAAACGCGAAAGTTTGTATGGATGTGTGGATGTATGTTTGGATGTTTGTTACTCTTTAACGCCGCTACTACTTTAACGCCGCTAAATTTGGAACGGAAATGGATTTTACTATGGATAGGCCACTTTTTATCCCGAAAAAATTCATGGTTTCCCGAAATTTGCGAAAACTGATGACTTTAATGATAATATGAATGTTTGTTACTCTTTCACGCCTCGACTACTCAACCGAATTAGCTGAAATTTGGTGTTGAGATATATTATAGCATGGATACACACATTGGCTACTTTTTATCCCGGTAAAATCCATGGTTCCCGAGGGATTTGTAAAAAACTAAATTCCATGCGGACGAAGTCGCGGGCGTCCGCTAGTTTTTTACATAAATTCTCAATTTCGTATATGTCAACTAACATACGTCAAAGATAGTGAATAAACCCTGCAGATTAACCGAGAAATGTTATCTACCTACCGTAAGATATCCACCGGGTGACATTTGTTACATAAATTATTGTCAATTTTGTATAAGTCAATTAACGTACGTACGTAGCGTACGTCAAAGATTGCAAGCTTTCTGGGTCTGTAATAAATTATAATAAGCATATAACAATGTTTTCGTTCTTATTACGTTACGGATCTCTAAAATATCAGGAAGAGACAGAGTTTTTGTCCACAAGCTGTTTGCTCGCGGTCGCTTTTTATTAACGCTTCCCGTTTACGGCTGCCCCGTAATTTCGCACATAGTTTTTAGGTCACAAGTTATAAAACAGAGGTTCATTTGGCGCAGCGCATATGGAATAAAAAGGTGGTTGGGTTTACAGGATAAAAAAGGCTTAACAAGCTTCTTATATTTAACTTAAACTATTAGTACTCTTATAGATATGTGTTCGTAAATAGGTAAGTATGGGTCCTAGTATCCTGTAGATATAGTTAAGTTTTGGAAACTATATTGTGATTGTCTGGGCGCTGCTGCTGCATCAGCAGAGACCCTCAAGCAGCGCAAATACAGAAATCTCCTCGGTGTTTACGTATGAACCGTTTGCGGTCGAAACGCTACGTCTGTGGTAACTCGCTTTCTTTTTAAAGAAATCGCAAACAATTAATAGACGCCTCCCGTGACCAGAAGGGCTGGCCTATATTTTGGACAGAGAATTAGTATTGCCATGCAACGTGGCAATACTGCCAGCCTTCTGGGCATTTTACCAATGAACACCGATTCGGATGAATTCTACGCGTAAGTATTTTGTTATACTTTTATATTTCCTTTTTTCATTTATATTGTTGTTAGTTTACGTAGTTAATCTTGAAAACTATTTCCTAATGTTCGATTGGATTTAAATACCTATCTTCTTGCGTGCGCATCTTCTAGAGAGAGACCATGGATTCACCATTCGGTTGCCGGGTCCACCGCGTGGTAGAGAGAAAAAGTCCGAGCAAAGTCCAGGACTTGTGAGACTCCTCCTTTCCTTAGCCCTACATACAGCTCACAAGTAGGTATAATACGTCATACGTACCTACGAATTACCTAGAAAGCGCAGCATTGGTAAACAACCCCCCACCAGGTGGACTGACGACATCAAGCGAGTCGCAGGGATTCGCTGGATGCAGGCGGCTCGAGACCGATGAGCTTGGAAGTCCATGAAAGAGGCCTATGTCCAGCAGTGGATGGACGGCTGATGATGATGATGATATAACACTAGGCGCAGTAAGGCGGTTTCTTCGGACGCGCTTTACCGTTTGCCAATTGCGAGGTGTAATTTTTTGATATTGTGGATTTTCTTACAAATAATTCATCGTTGTAAAAGAACGACGAACGTATGCATATTGTATACGTATTGACAATAGCGAATAGCTTACAACTTTAATAGCATAACTTGAACAAGATTGTACTGAAACTTGGGAATTATGTAGATATTACAAAAGCATTTAAGTTATGGACGGTCTTAGATTTAGATTGGATCCTTGCATAATATGTATAGTGGATAAAATTAACATTGTTTACCCGTATACAGCAATGATAATTTTATACTATAGATAGGTTACGTGCCTACAAAATCAGCGCAAAAAGTGTTCCGAATACAAAACACAAGAGCTTGGTAAGTCCTTGGTACAAGTAAGTGGGTAGGTCTCTCCGATGAACGGGTGGAAGAAGGCGCCGATATATGCACCTAACACATTAACGAGTTACCCACTATAAAATTTCAATCTTCGCTACTGGTAGGTCGGAAAGCCCTGATAGCCCAGTGGATATGACCTCTGCCTCCGATTCCGGAGGGTGTGGGTTCGGATCCGGTCTAGGGCATGCACCTCCAACTTTTCAGTTGTGTGCATTTTAAGAAATTAAATATCATGTGTCTCAAACGGTGAAGGAAAACATCGTGAGGAAACCTGCATACCAGAGAAGTTTCTTAATTCTCTGCGTGTGTGAAGTCTGCCAATCCGCATTCGGCCAGCGTGGTGGACTATTGGCCTAACCCCTCTCATTCTGAGAGGAGACTCGAGCTCAGCAATGAGCCAAATATGGGTTGATAACGACTACTGGTGGAGGACGACAGGTGGCGCTGTCTGTATCAAGACTAGGCTCCGTGTAAAAAATTACTTAAAAATAGAAAATCAAGTACTTTTCGCATAAAAATAAGTTTATCGTGTGTAGAAGTGCGTCTTACCTATGTGAAAACGTTATCTATGCTGGATTTGTGTGTAAAGTGAAAAAATAAACAATAAAACATTGTGGATCATACCTGTTCACAGAGTTGAAAAACAGTGTTAAAATCAATGAACTTTGAGGACTAAAAGTGAATTAAGTAAGTTTTTTCTTGTTATGAACTTAAAAAGGACGGATAATACCTAAAAGTGCTATTTATAAAGACGTTTTATAAACAAGTGAATGAAAAAATCACAGTTTGAAATAACGGCAAAAACGAAAAAATTACAAGTTGCGACACCTACTGGAGTTTATTATAACTACGAAGATAGATCACAAACGCTGAGCAAGTAGTACAAGAAATTGTCGACAGATGTCACTTTTAATATCACACCAAGCATTTTGATAACATTAAACTGAAAAGATAATTGTGTAAATAAACAGTAGTTATAGAAGAAAAAAAAAAAAAAAAAAAAACATAAATTTTATCTTATAATATCAATGTATCCAACACTGTTCATTGGGAAGATTATTTTCGACTGATTTAATAACTAGATCCGTAGCGCAGTGGATACAGGCGTGGATTTACACATATTGGGTCGTAAGATCGAATCCTAGTCCAAGTGAAGTAAACACAGATTTTAATAAATATTATTTAGTTTTGAAAACGAATGAACTTCGAACTTTAAAAAATTAATAAATAAAAAAAAAAAAAAATAATAATAATAATAATAAAATAAAATAAAAATTAACAGTATGGAACAATTACTTCGCGATCTTCGATGCGATATCAGAAAGGACTCGGAAGAGTCATTAAAAATAGTCGAAGAACGCATTACAAAATCAATTAATGAACACATAGATGAAAAATTCCAAAATATTCAGTCGCAGATAGATTTATTAAAGAAAAGTAACGACGAACAAAATGATAGAATTCTTACATTGGAAAAACAGATAAGAACTAAAAATTTAGTCTTTTTTGGAGTCCCAGAAGGCGAAAAAACGTATGAAGAATTAGAAAATAAAATCTTGGACATTTTCACATTACAAATGAAGGTAGAGTGCTACAGAAGCGAAATTGAATTAATAAAGAGAATGGGCAAACGATCGGAAAAGAAAATAAGACCTATTGTGATAACACTCACTACATATGGTAAAAAACTCTCTATCATGAGAAACAAGAAGAACCTTAAAAACAAAAACATTTATTTTAAGGAAGATTATCCACAACAGGTTTTAGAAAAAAGAAAACTACTCCAAGATGAATTGAAACAAGCCCGCAGCGACGGTAAAATTGCATTTCTTCGTCAGGACCGGCTGGTGGTCTATGAAGGTAATAAAGGCACTTACAACAGAGTGGACGAAGCCAGTAATACCCAAAATTCGAGGAAAAGGGAACTCGAATCTACCCCTCCAAGCCAAATGAGCAGCCCTTATCTGCACCAAACTCTGCCAGCCCCGAATTACCACTTGGCGAAGAAAAACAAGTCCAATAAAAAAGGCCAAAGCTCTATTAAGAGCTATGTACAAAAAAGTAGCAATGCAAAACAAATTCCATCTACTTCCACTGCTCTCTTGAGTGAAAATGAAGACTAGCAACTAGCACCGTCTCTCCAATTTATCGACAATAAGCCACCACCGTCACCAAGCAAAGTTTTTGCCAATAAACATTACAATAAACCTTCCCCAGTACGGCTGGTCACCGCGGGGATAGTAGACTATAACCCTCCAATGAAAATACATACACAGGAAAAAAATAATTTGTATATTTGTTCTTTTAATGTCAGATCTTTGTCTTCAGTAACAAAATTTTTAGAATTAAAGACAGCTCTAGAAAATATTAATCATGATATACTAGGACTGAGTGAAGTTCGCCGATTAGGAGAGAGTATTATTGAAGAAGATAATTATATCATGTATTATCTAGGCGAAACCAAAGGTCTAAACGGGGTGGGCTTTCTGGTCAAGAAAAAATTAAAAGAGTACATAAAAGCATTTATTGGCATATCAGAAAGAGTTTGCGTACTAGAAATTAAACTCGGGAACTTATCTTTTGCTATAATACAGGCTTATGCACCTACAGAAAGTTCATCCCAACAGGACATAGACGATTTCTATGACGATTTAGAAAAGGCACATGACTCTATCACCACGAAATACTTGATTTGTATGGGAGACTTCAACGCACAGATTGGGATACCCAAAAAACACGAACGTTTAGTTGCAGGAGAATATGGCTCTGGAAAAAGGACCAAACGGGGAGAGAGACTTGTTCAATATGCACACGAACATAACCTGAAAATTATAAATACTTTGTTTAAGTTAAAAATGAACAATAGATGGACATGGATTTCTCCAGACAAAAACACAAAAAATGAGATTGACTATATAATGTCCTCAACACCTCACTTATTCTCTAAGTATGAAGTGCTGTCATCGTTCCCCTTTGGATCAGACCATAGGATGTTGAGAGCAACACTCCATTTAAAATCAAGTAAAAAGAGCAGGCGCAACTTTACAAGTACCATTAAAAACTTCAAAACATTGAAAGAGCAAGAAAAATACCTTGAAACCCTGACAAATTTAATACCAGAACTTATAGAATCACATGAAAACAATAATATTGACGAATATTGCCAAAAAATCATTAACTCTATGCTTACAAGTACAAAGGACATACAAAGGAAAAAGAAATGCAGTATTTTATCAGAAGAAGCACTGAATCTTATGAAAGAAAGAAATACCCTTCAAAATAAACCTAAACTAAATAAAAGCGAAAAAGAAAAGCTTAAAAGGCTTTACAAATCTGCAAACAAAGAAATAAAGAAATGTTACGATACCTACAGAAAAAACACTATACTAAAACACCTCGCAAAATCTCGATCTGCAAAAAAAGCTTATAAAGAATTGAACAGAACAAAGGACTGGATTACATCACTCCAACCTGGCTCTACCAAATGCAAATCACGGTTAGAAATCATAGATATAGCTACAGATTTTTATGCAAAACTTTATAGTCAACCAGAATTATTCAATGAAACAAAGAACATAATCCAAAACATTGATACCTCTACAGTTGATGAGTTCACGAGGCCTGAAATTTTGAAACAAATAATGAGATTGAAGCCAGAAAAAACCGCAGGGCCAGATGGTATTACGAATGAATTTATAAAACTAGGCAGAGGTTTACTTCTGACCCCTATCACACTCCTATGGAACAAAATTTTAAATGAAGAAACTGTTCCGCATACATGGACGGAATCCGAAATAATTTTGCTTTTTAAAAAAGGTGACCCAGCGGACATCGGGAACTACCGACCGATAAGCCTTATGTCATGTCTCTACAAACTGTTTGCATCCTGTATACTTGAAAGAATATCACCAGATATTGACGCTCACCAACCTGTAGAGCAAGCAGGGTTTAGAAGTGGTTTCTGTACAATAGATCACATCCAAGTAGTCGACCAGGTGGTAGAGAAATATTTAGAATACCGCAAACCCATATACCTAGCCTTCATTGATTTTAAAAAAGCTTTCGACTCTATATCTCACTGCAGCATATGGGAAGCACTAAAAACACAAAATATACACGAAAAATACATAAATATTTTGAAAAACATATACGCAAACATGACAAGTAGAGTCAAATTAGATAGAATAGGTCCAAAAATTAATATAAATAGAGGTGTGAGACAAGGCGATCCAATCTCTCCAAAGCTGTTCATTGCTGTTCTGCAACACATAATGAACAATTTGCCATGGTCTAAGCAAGGTATTCGAATTAACAATAACTTTCTGAGTCATCTCAGGTTTGCCGATGACATCATTTTATTTTCAGAAACTCCAAATCAATTAAATAAAATGATAAAGGACCTAAATCAGGCTAGCATAAAAGTTGGACTGGAGATGAACCTGGACAAGACGAAAGTAATGACTAATCACAACACGGCACCTATCATGGTAAATAACATCCCCCTCGAATATGTAGAGAAGTACGTCTACCTAGGCAAACAGATTTCTTTTAACAAAGAGAGAAATATGGCAGAAGTAGATCGAAGGGTGGTGATGAGTTGGAATAAGTACTGGGCTCGTAAAGAGATCTTTAAATCGCAGCTCCCGCTCACATCTAAAAAGATAGTTATGGATTCGGAAATACTACCTTGTCTCACTTACGGATGCCAAACCTGGACGTTTGATGCTAAAACAAAAAGGAAAATCCAGACTACGCAGAGAAAAATGGAAAGAAGTTGTTTAGGCATAAAGTTGAGAGACCGGGTGAGAAACGAATACGTCCGTAATAAAACAAAAGTAACCGACGCCTTAACTTACTGCCTAAAAAGGAAATGGCAATGGGCTGGTCACTTGCCCAGATGTACCGACAGAAGATGGACCGAAAGAGTGATGAAATGGGCAGGTCCAATAGGCACAAGATCGAGAGGCCGCCCAGCTGCTAGATGGGTAGATGAAATAGAGGCGACAGCGGGAGTGAAATGGCAAGAGGCAGCTAAAGATAGGGAAAGGTGGAAAACATTGGAGGAGGCTTTTACCCTTAGGGGGTCCATATAAAAATAAATAAATAAAAAACGTGTAAATATAAACAAAAAAAAAAAAAAAAAAATCAAATTTATTTTAGATATGTTATTTAAGATTGTGTGTTAGTTTTTAAGATTTATATGGAATTCAATAAAGCTTTATTATTATTATTATTATTATTACTGGTAGGTAGTATACCATGAATGCTTTTGTCATCAAACTTGAACCCAGGATCTCGAGCTTCGATAGCTTACCACTGGACCTATGAAGCAGTTAATCAATTTATACTGTAAAGTAAATATTGGCTCGCTGCATGCACGCAATAATAATTGTCAATAAAGTAAGGTAAGATTGCTCACGTCGTGCCTTCTCCCTGAGGAAATCATACTGGAATGTTGTAGTGGTATGACTTTAGGCAACATCACTCTACTTTATTGACTACTCCGTTCACGAAAAATTCCGTTTTTCACTCAGACTAATTACGTAAGGACCTAGACTTAACTTTTTTGTCGAGTTTCCTAAAATGAATGAAGTTAATTGGCAGTACAACACACACACAAATTTTCATCTTCCGATTTGTTTGTTCGAGGACATGATTCACATGTTTCTATCACAGCCTCATTCGGACGAGGGTTAAAAAAGCGACACGTTAAAACCAGCGTTGCCTCTTATCTAACGTTCTTAATTTATTTTTGTTCTATTTCCAACACCCAAAATTGAAAATGCAACACCGCTCGATAAAAAAGGGTCGTGTTTTAAAAACGCTGTCGTATGAACATATATTTGAGAATGCATTTTGTTGTATTTTTTAGTGTTCGTTAAAAAGTCTCTCGTGCGAATGAGGGCTTTAGAAATTTCAAATTAGCTGTCTATGTATAACTCGTGCTCATTAACTTGACACCTGGCTACCAAACACAACTAAACAAACACAGTACAAACATTATAGATATAGATATCTTCAGTGACTCAATTAGTAGTATTAAGACTTGGTTTCCTTAAATGTTTTATTGATGGATTACTTCTTCATATTTATTTTTTGTTTGTTTGTCTTTTTTCTTTTTGTTTAGAGTAAGTTCATAATTTGTGTTATGTACTTTATGTAAGCATGTTGTGTTTGCTTCGAGTAGGCACAATAACGTGAGGATGAGGAGAAGCTATTTTTAATATATGTTAGGTTAAGTCATTGTGCCAGTTTAGCAAACCAATAAAAAAAATGATCATTCGAGCCGGGTGTCAAGTCAATCCGCAAGAGCTGTATATGTCTGTGACGTCGCAGTTAATTGGCTTTGTGTGGCTGTAATATGCACGGCACACGCCTCAGGACATGTACCTACTCGTATGCAGCGCTCAGACCAATTATTACCTTCTATTGGACTTGTATAGCACTCGAATTCACCAACAAAATTGTCTGTCATTTTTTAAGGGGGACGAGGTAAACTCACACATCGAAAATATTTAACACCAATAAATATACCCTGTGTGCACTACACACAACTATAAATTTTAAATCGTAATATACACGTGTAATTTTAATTTGTATGAAGACGTTAGATCATGATCATATAGTTTTGACAGAGGGGTAACCTCTAGCGAGTCTATGACTCGATCAAGATACGAGTAGGTATAGATAGAATGACAAATCAGAACTGTAGCACTATTCGGTGACGATGTTTTTTATAACTGAACAGTTAAATCTCAAACCTCTCTGTCTTCCTCTGTCTAAAATGATTGTTAGAGATAAAATCTCACGCTGCAGAGTTAAATAAATACTTTTACAGCATTGGGTTGCTACTGTACTGGATGGATTGGATAGCTAGTTGTCGATCAAGTGTCAATTAGCTAAGACGGAGGTATAAGAAAAATAACTTCATACGAATAGAGTCGCTTGTGTCGGCTAGTATTTGGGAAGCATGACAACTATTTCAAACGATTTCAGTTTGTCAAGATATGAGGTTTTCCCGTTCTTGGTTCTTGGTTTGTTAATGTATGATTTTTTGGCTGTTGATTGTGTTATCGTATATTATAAATGGAAATATCGATGAGAGATGTGTGCAATATACTTACATGTTAGTTTAGGCCTTCTCAAAGAGTATATAGTAGACTATATACTCTTTGCCCTAAACTAAGAAGAAGTGAATCTACATACACAAAAACGTTGGACATAGCAGCGATATTATTTCCGCGTACGAAATATTATTGAATTAAAGTCGGCGGCAAATTTAAATGGAGTTTTTGATTTTTTTTTTCATAGAGGTTTAATAAAACATTTACTTTGAAAATAGTAAACCAATTGAGAAAAAAAATAGACAAAAATATTTTTCTATTGTTTACCGGGATCGATACCTTGGATAAACACCACTCATTCAAATGATTATGTAGAACTTAGTTGAAATTAATGTACGCTTACTGTATGATATGTACCAACATCCAGAACCAACGCATGCATATCTCCTATGTCCAAAAGTCTTTGTACTGACGTTTCGGCTCTACTTATAAAACTGTATACGATTATTCAGTTGAAGTAATGATAAAGCGGTGTCTAGCTAAATATGAATCCGTGGTCGTATCCTCTGACCTAATTACAGCACAACAAAGTCTAACATTGTTGGCGCATCCCGTCTATGTAAAAGACGTCATAGATTTCAGCACCGTGTGTAGAGGCCGTGGCTGATATATTGCACACGCTAGCGGTATTTAATATAAGCATTCCACATTGGACCGAAAGCCTGTAACAGCCAGACACACCTCAGTTTATGAAGGCTGAAGTTGCTTGTTTTTTTAGCCTCAATAGCTCAGCGGTCAGAGCGGTGGGATTTATCAGAGGTGGTGGTTCGATCCCCGCCCCGTTGGTCTATTGTCGTCATCATGATCATCATCATTGGTCATATTAAAAAAAAAGATTTTGGGTGGTGGGAGGCTTTGGCCGTGGCTAGTTACCACCCTACCGACAAAGACGTACCGCCAAGCGATTTAGCGTTCCGATACGACGTCGTGTAGAAACCGAAAGGGGTGTGGATTTTCATCCTCCTCCTAACAAGTTAGTCCGCTTCCGTTTTAGATTGCATCATCACTTACCAGGTGAGATTGTAACCAAGGGCTAACTTGTAAAGAATAAAGAAAAACAAGATGGCAAATATTCTTAAAAAAAAAATTGTCCTATCTACGGTAGCCAATTAAAGAGTTGGGATCATGGTAACTGGTTTCATGGGTACAAACCCTCAATCGTCCAAGTATGAAGTGTATTTTTTATATTTTCCTCGGCATAATATGAGAAATCACGATCGTGATGTTTGGAAAAAGAGGCCTATGTCCTGCAGTGGACATCCATCGGCTGATATGATGATGATGATGAATATGATATATCACGTCCTCATTCGCTAGTCACTTAGCTTCGTGGCAACCCTTCGAAAGCACTTTTAGTAGTACCAATAAACTAATAGTCTGGCGACTGGAGAGATACCTATATACAATTCCTCATGAAACTCCGTAGAAAATATTTAAAAATTACATTTTATACTAGGAAAATTGAGGACCCTTGAAACCTGCTACGTTCCAAAGCCAAACGCGCAGTTCAATCTCCATAATTTGCTACCGTAGGTACTTATCAATGAGGCTAGGCTAAATAGGAACATGGGCTCGTAAACTTTTGGCCTTCATAAAATGAGGTGTGTGTGGTCATCGCAGGCTTTCATTCTACGCCGTGTTTCATCTAAATTGCTATCTGTGTACATGTAATATTAATTCAATTTATACGGTTACTGTATACCATTAGAGTTTTGCTATAAACTAGTGAACGCTTTGTCGATTTGACGGCCTCCGTGGCGCAGTGGTATGCGCGATAGATTTACAAGACGGAGGTTATGGGTTCGATCCCCAGCTGGGCCGAATAAGGTTTTCTTAATTGGTCCAGGTCTAGCTGGTGGGAGGCTTTGGTCGTGGCTAGTTACCACCCTACCGACAAAGACATCCCGCTAAACGATTTAGCGTTCCGGTACGAAACTGAAAAGGGTGTGGGCTCCATCTTAGATTGCATCGTCACTTACCATCAGTTGAGATTGTAATCAAGGGCTAACTTGTAAACAATAAAAAAAAATGTTAACTCTTTGAGTTAAAGATATCATGGTAGCTGCAGCCAGTAAGCCATTAGATGCAGAATGCTTATTTACTGTTTGTAAAAAAGAAGGAGGACCCTTTTTTATTTGAATTGGTTCCGTAGAAGATTCGCCAAAATCGGCTCAGTATTTTGAATTTTAAATAAAATTAAGTAAACAAAATTCCTGTCAAGCTCTAGTTTGTCGTAAATAAAATAATACAGTCTTGATAGCAATAATTCTTATTATAACTGATAAAAAAATAAAGAAAGAAACGATATTTATTTAGATATAAAACATTGGAATTACTAATCCTTTACAATTCAAACTCAATAAAGAAAATAACCTGCAAAATATGGCATAACCTCGGAAAGGTCCCAGCTCAGTTCTATATACTCAAAATTAAAAAAATAGTATGCCGCACTAATTTTCACTTTCAGTGACCCCTGACCAGGTACCTCCGTACCCAGAACAACAACCAAAATAATCTAAACTAATTAAAAAAAAATAACAAACCTATGAACTAAATTAAACACTGTAAGGTACAATAAATACCTACAATTACATATTTTTAAGAATAATAAAAATACAACTAATAAATCTACATACTATAGATCAAAATTATATTACAATTCTCACCCTGGAATGGGGAAGTTATTGGAGTTATACCTTCGTCCCGGTAATATAGTTAACATTATAAGAACATAAGATTACCAATGCTCGCTTAACATGTACAGAATACAAATATTCTATAAGGATACATAATAGATATTATCAACGTTGCTAAATTCATCCCTGGATACCGGTGTGAGGCGAACGATTTCATGAGAATCAGAATAAATGAGACGATTATTCGCATCAAAAGTCATTGCCAGAACCCCTTGCACGTTTAGGATCCTTTTCACTTTGTGCTCAGTTTTATTTATAACATAGATACCATTTTCGCTACAAAGATAAACGTGACCTGTATTATCAACAGCTATACCAAAAAACCTTGGTTTATCCTTCAAAAATAACACTTTGTTATCACCATTTTTGATACCATACAATCCTGTAGTATTTATAAAGAACATATTATCGTCACTGTCTAAAACGAATTGGTTAACTGCACTATTCTTTGTTGCCTGCACTGTTTTTATTGTCTTATTTTCGTAATAGTAAAGCATTAGGCTCGGGAACTTAATGAAATACAATTTCTTCTTCACCTGTATCCACCATACATCCAAATTGTTGATAAAAAGTTTCTTAAGCATCTTAAAAGTGGGATTGTATTTATAAATACCATAGTTGCCACCGAAGTAAATTTCCTCTGTTTTTGGATCTTTTGCTATAGCAAAAGCGTCTTTAATCCCTCGCAATACGGTTAGCTTTTTAGTCTCAACGTTGAGTAATACAGGAATGTATTCTCCTTGTCCGAATTCAAAGCTGAAGTAGAGCGTGGTGCCACTGTACACTAATTGGTTCGGGCTGTGAGCGAGGGAAGCCAAATTCTCCTTGATGTAACACAGTTTGCTTTCCTTGGACATAAAGTCACAGAAGTTGTTCACTTTTAACATGTACTTGATAGTAGAAACTGTAGAATAGATGCAAAGAATTGATGATAGAAGGAAACTTTTTATAGTTAACATTTTAATCTGCAATTTACATTAAATAATCAAATTATTTTGTAGTTCAACTTCGCTTGCTTTAACGGTCTAATCAATTAGGAAACATGGTATAGAACACTTATGGTTCAAGACTGAAAATATAGCTTCTACGTGTTTAATTCCAAAAATTCTGACACGATTAAATATAAATAAAGCACATTCTCCGTCCGTAGAAATATCTGTACTAATATTTTCTGCAACTTTTTCGTTATCTAAGTATGCTATGTAGGAGAAGACTACACAGTTGAATGTGTTATCACTGTATAAGTAAGTTATTAAGCTGTAGCTTATTCAATAAAAATGAATTTTGAATGGTTTTTTTACACTACAATATCAACCTCACTTGTATTTGAAAAAAAATATTATTTTTGTGTTTTTTTGTATTTTTGTAACACTAATTTTAATGGAAATTCAACTAGTGGATACTAGTTAACTTAATGCACTGATATACCGAGATAATATCACATCCAATAAACGATGTTATCGCACGAGGCTCAAAGACGCCTGCGGGTGACTACAAACATTGACATTTGGGCTTCAGCCTGCTCCCCGAATCAACAAACAAACAAACAAACGCGAGTATGTGTAAACAATATTGTGTAACATTCTTCTTGATGTAAACAATGTCACACCTGAATGTTGTATTAATTATTATCAGATTCTATTGAGGTTCAATTGTTTGTTTGTTACGAATAGGCTCGGTAACTACTGGATCGTTTTTAAAAAATCTTTCACTTATAAAAAGTTAATTACCAGTTCGGTTAGGTTAGAACGTGCCCAGCCCAGGTGCTTAGGTTATAACTTGTTATTTCATTGAATCAATTCAGGGATTTGTTCAATTCTCAAGATTTGTTTAGGAAAAAAATAAAATCGTGTTGTTATTTTAACATTCTTCGTGATTTGATTCAATCATTCTAAATCTATAACAATGTCAGAAGACGTAGAATCTAGCCTTGTATATTCTTTTAAGCTATTTACTGAATTAGCGTCAGAAAGTATACGCGACCAGTACGCAGAAATTGTGTTTATTCTCCAGAACTTTATTTTGTTTCACGTTTTGAAACCATACAGTGCTAGAACACTATGAATGCGTACTTTCAAAATACGCGGCAGTCAGACATACAGACAGACGCCAAAGTGTTGTCTAAAGCTGTTTGTATTCATACAAATGGTAATTCTGTCGGTTATCCTAGAAACTAAAGCGTTATGTAAATAGAACAACGCTGTTATAAATAATGCAGGAAGAGGTAAAACGTTATCCGAAGATTGTTCGAGGTAAGAAAATAGTTTGCTTTGTTTTTGAAATCCCTTTAGTATGTTATTCTTCTAAATCCATTTTTCATATTTTGCTCTCGCCAAAGTCATTCTAGATTCTAGGTGGATAGTGAATTTACGTTAGCAATCCTTTGAGGAATACAGAGCTGGTTTTTGTTCAATTCAATTCAAAATTTATTTAAAGCATGGTATAACAAAAATTATAAATGATGCCTTTGAAGCGATTAATTGTGTATTTTCAGTGATATCTCTCTTTCTCTCTGCAGTCGTTCCTTCATTACTGAAGATCGTGGTCCTGACAAGATCCCAACCTCCTACGGGTCCACATTGTCCACCGGCTTTTGTTGGTGGCCATATTTGCTAGCGTGTACAAATTCGTTTTTTTATCCTCTTTGATCTTTGGTTTTCCCATCGCATTGGTGAGCGGTCCCTCGGTCTTTCCCTGTCAGTGAAGCCTCTATATCAACTTCAGTTAATCTGCAGTGATAGTGTGACTATAATTACATTGTGCTATTGCATGCATGTATTATAGAAATGGTCTGATGATGGAGTTGGAAGGTGGCTATAGCAACTCTTAAGCTAAATGAAATAAACCTATCGAGTTTGGGCTCTATCGTTTTGGTGAAATAGCTATTCTGATATAGGTACATAATATTTAAATCATTCATAACTGTTTATAAAATATAGTTTATGTTTAAAATAATTATACGTAAGATTCTTCAAAAGAAGGAAATGCTTTTAAACACAAGGACAGTAAGTGACTTTGCACGATTGGATTTGTGCCATAACTTGGTAAGCAGTCCACGTGACGTGCTTAAGTTAAAATGGTAATTTTCACACGAGGCGGAGTGAAAAGTTGCAGAATTTAACGCCGTTTTCACCACACTGCACTTGTGTGGTACACTTCTGGTCAAAATAATGGGCACAAATAAAGTATGAATGATATAACATTATATAGACCCTATATAATCATCTCATATCATGTATGTACCTGATGATTAAGTGGTAAAAATATAAATCGAAATATAGACTCTTTTGAGATCACATCAAGCTAGTTGGATATTGAAATATATTATTTAATTCTGTTTTTTCTCTGTAATGTGTATCTTAAATCAGCTTTTCTTGGTTTCTTGTTTCTCATTTAAGGCACTAAAAGATATTAAGGGCGACTTATAGAAAATGGGTTGATCTCAAAAAGTAGCTGGTTGTGAAATATAAAGGGTATCTCTTTTTTACACGCTTTATGTAAGTATGTATGTAAGAAAATCTGGGAATCTGACCCACTCCCCGGTCTTCGTGTAGGATGAAATTTTGCTCACGCTCTGATTTCTGATGACAATACATGACAAGATAAAAACGTCATTACAAATCCAATATGACGGCCTCCCCAAGATGGCGGACCGGCTGTTAGAAATCCACCCCCACGATATGGATATCAAATGAAAGGGTTTGCACTCAGAAATACGAAAAAGTAGTCACATGACTTAAATTCAATATTAATCAATATTGAAAAAATTGAATTGAAAATAAAATCAATATTTTTAATCTTTAGTGCGTGCTAAAGGCGTGTTTTTTAATTTTTTTAACCATTTAAAGTTATTTATCAACTACATGACTTGAGAATATCGCGCTTGAGGTTTTTTCTTTTTTTGGTGTCCACCAACAGCTTTCCGCAGCGGGTTCAATCCTCCATCAGATTTAGAAATTTCATTATCTTAAATTGACCTGTGGTAGGAATTGAAGAACAAGACTTTCGATTATAACCAAAGTCAAAAAATTACGGGCAATTAAAGACAATAATTCACATATCAAGCTTGAGTCCCTTAACCCTCAATTATTCAGTTTATTCACCGTGAACCCTAAAATTGTTCCCAAGTGTACCATTTCTTGAGAAACTTTTCAAACATTACAAGCGAGTTCATACCTCGTGGAACTCCTACCTTTTCAGAAGGAAAAAGACATTTTACTGGGAATTTACTTCGGTGTTGATTTTACAAGACCGCCTCTATGAAATATGAATGTATGCCTGCAAATTAATATTTATTCGAATATCAATCTAGTTTATAGGTACGTAAGGTTGATATTGTGTCCAGTAGAATTGTAGGTAAGCACTTTTCAGATTGGTTGGCCTGCGTTGAGAATTTTATTAACCGAGTGACGTAGTTTGTATGAATTGTATTATGTACGGTCCCTTGGTGATTTTGCGAATCAATTTCATATAATGTTACGTATGAAAGGGACCTAGGTTAATAAAGTTCTGTATTTCATTTATCGAGTTTCTTCATTGCAATGGTTAAGTTTTAATATAGAGTTATATTTTATTATTTGAAGGGAAAATTGTCCAGGGGCTAGAAAGAGTGCAATTTGAAAATAATAAGGCAACTTCAAATACCCAACTCCTGGCTGAAATGTTTACCAAGAACTATTTGAAAGAAAGAATAGCTCAATTATGAAACTCGGCTAAAACACATGATACGAAGTCGGAGTAACCCCGATTAGTTTCGAACCCATACGGGGACCCTTAGCCATGAGCTGGTTCTTGCAACGCGGCACGATCCAAACTGACAAATTGGCTGGTGGGAGGTTTCGGCCGTGGCTAGTTACCACCCTACCGGCAAAGACGTACCGCCAAGCGATTTAGCGTTCCGGTACGATGTCGTGTAGAAACCGAAAGGGGTGTGGATTTTCATCCTCCTCCTAACAAGTTAGCCCGCTTCCATCTTAGACTGCATCATCACTTACTACAGGTGAGATTGTAGTCAAGGGCTAACTTGTAAAGAATATAAAAAAAATAAAAACTGTCAAGCCGCGCTGATAAATTAATATGAACTCACCTCACAGTAAGTAACCTTTTTATGATGTAGGTGACTTTAGGAATTTCCCATTAGTAAGTTATAGAATATTGTTATAGTTACGTATTATTTTATTTTCATTTTATTGATATTTTGTTTTATATAAAAAATATTTAAATCAATGAAAAATAATAATGAATACTTTATTTGTAACGGCAAGCAAGGGACAAATTCCAATAGCTACTTTCCCAAATCACTCTTCAATAAAACACGAGATTGAAACAAAGCGAGCCAATTTATCTCGATGACGTGAAAAATTCAACTGAAGACAGAAGAAATAAAGCGGGAACAATAAACAAGAAATGAACAAGTAGTACTCAGTTATTGGAAATACTTGCTTTACTGGATAATGCTCAATTCCTAGAAATGAAGATCATAGGTATCATAGGGCGCGGTATACTAACACCTAATTATTCACCAATATTTAAATATTATCTAACAAACATTGTACATCATTTATCAACCCATATTCGGCTCACTGCTGAGCTCGAGTCTTTTCTCAGAAGGAGGGGAGAGATTGGATATGAACTCTGCCTCTAATTCCGGAGACTGTGGGTTCGGATCCGGTCCGTGGCATGCACCTCCAACTTTTTAGTTGCGTGCATTTTAAGAAATTAAATATCACGCGTCTCAAACGGTGAAGGAAAAACATCGTGAGGAAACCTGCATACCAGAGAATTTTCATAATTCGCTGCGTGTGTGAAGTCTGCCAATCCGCATTGGGCCAGCGTGGTGGACTATTGGCCTAAACATTGTACACCAATATTTAAATTTTGCCCCCTGCTTCCGATTCCGGAGGGTGTGGGTTCGAATCGTGTGCATATTAAGAAATTAAATATTAAATATGACGTGTCTCAAACGGTGAAGAAAAAATATCTTGAGGAAACCTGCATACCAGAGAATTTTCTTAATTCTATGGGTGTGTGAAGTCTACTAATCCGCATTGAGTCAGCGTGTTTGACTATTAGCCTAACCCATTTGAGGGGAGACTCGTGCTCAACAGTGAGTCGAACATGGGTCGTTACTGATTACTACTCTCATATTTTACTAATAGTACAGTAGAAATCGTCATTATAATAAAATTTTGTCTGACTGCCATTATTGAGCGACTCGTTAAACATTAATTTTGAAAAAGCCTTTTATTACACCGAATTTTTTTTAATTATTTTCTCTATCCAACATATGAATAGATTAATTAAGAGCTTGATCATTCCCCTAGAGATAGTATAGAAGCAACGTTAGGTTTCCTATTAATACAAAGGCTCTTGATGCGGTCGACAAAGCGTCGTCAAATTGATTTTGCGGTGACTTGCCTCCAATTACAGGCATAGACGGAATACGGGATGTAACGAGCGATCTGTACCTTGTTAGTGGTACAAACTGGGTGTTATTAGTTAACCACGGACTTATATATAACTAGACACCGGTTGCCGTTCGTTCCAGTGCGACCGTAAATTGTATTGTACAGGGTGCTGGGAGGTATTTTCCATAACTTCAAGTTGTTGACGAGTCTGAACTGCATCATCATTATCATCATCATATCAACCGATGGACGTGCACTGCAGGACATAGGCCTTTTGTAGGGACTTCCAAACATCACGGTACTGAGCCACCTGCATCCAGCGAATCCCTGCAACTCTCTTGATGTCATCAGTCCACCTAGTGGGGGGTTGACCAACACTGCCACTGATGCCGCGTAGAAACCGTCAGAAGTATGGGTACTATAAACACGTACCTCTTCTAAGTTAGCCCATTATCATCATCACTTAACATCAGGTGAGATAACAGCCAAGGGCTAACTTATTAATTATTAAAGAATATAAAAAAATATGCAAAATGTGTCTGTGTTTTCTGACACGTACAAATTGTGCACCTTTAGAGAGAATAGGCATCTTCTAGACCCGCTTCATCTTAGACCTCATCATGGCTTTCCATCAGGCCTGATTGTGGTCAAGCGTAAGCCTACATTAAAAAATATATAACTTTCAGTTTGTGTAAACTACCGACAGACTAACAAATAAACGTATAAAGGTTTGTTGACTATGGAACCCTAAAAAAACAGAGTAAATTAAATAAAAACTTGCAACAAGTTAACCCACCAACCCACATTGGAGTAGAGTGGTGCTTGATACTCTGTTATAAAGAGGCTTGCTCTGTTTAGTGGGCCGTTAAAATAGGTCGATAATCACAGTAAAGGCAGGCGTCCGCTGATCGTCATCGTACGTATCGGACGTATCCCATCAAACGGATTTTTGTTACCCTTGTATAGAAAGTCATACAATTCTGTCCACTGATCCACATCGTATGGATCTCATCGAACGGATTTTATCTACCGCAAAATTAAAAATCCGTTTGATGCGATGCTTCCGCTACGTACTATACGGTTTACTGGCCTGCGATTATAAGCTAGACATGATGACTTTCGCAGTGGTATGCGCAGTGGATTTACAAGATGGAGGTCCTGGGTTCGATCCTCGGCTGGACCGGTTGAGATTTTCATAATTCCATGGCCAAAGCCAAAAGCGATTTACCATTCCGGTACGACGTCGTATACAAACCGAAAGGGGTGTGGATTTTCATCCTCCTTCTAACAGTTACCCCGCTTCCATCCTAGATTGCATCATCACTTACGGTGAGGTTGTAATTGTAAAAAAATAAAAAAATAAATAAAAAGAAGACATTTTCCATAAGGAGAGTCGTCAAGTGCCTAGATATTGATCTACGATAGAATATTCTAGTGAAAGAAAATTGCGAATTTCCCCGCATTAGGCCTTACCAAGAGGGTACATCTCTCAACTCGGCACGTACTCGTGTGCCGCCATTTTGCATTCCACTCCTCACATGAAGTCGACGCTTGATGCATTTTTAATGCCCCACTGAACGGGTTGCTTCGCAAAAGGACTAACTTTGCTTATATATTACGAAATGCACTCATCAGCATATCAAATACTTTGCTAATTGAGTTACGTGATGTGACGGTACTTTGACATATATTCGTGTAAGCTTTTAGCTTGGTTTTGGGGTTATATTTAAAGGACCGCCGCCGCGTGGTTTCACCCGCGTGGTTCCCTTTCCCGTAGAAAAACAGGAATAATACATAGCTTATAGCCTTCCTCAATAAATGGGCTATCTAACACTGAAAGAATTTTTCAAATCGGACCAGTAGTTCCTGAGATTCGACGTTCAATCAAACATACTCTTCAGCTTTATAATATTAGTATAGATCTAAGTAAATTAATGGGTAAACAACAATTAAAAATAAATCTCTTAAATGTATTCAGTATGGCTCAAATCCGCTCCGATGTGGGCGGGTCCATCAGACCCGCAAACTGGTTAATCCAGCACATTTCAATTGAGCCACGTTGCGCATTAGTGGGGATTAACTGGTATTACTATTAACTAACTGCTCTGTTAGTCCAGCAAGTTATGACGTAGCGGATCACGAGGTGTTAGTTCGAGTCCTGGGTAAGTATAATGAGTGTTTGTTTCTTCCAAGAAATTCTCAATAAAAATTCTTAGCTGCGGAGTGTAGAGAACTTAGTGATATTACAGAAGACAGAAGAACACGTCAAATCAAGCCAACGTCATTAATTTTTTTTTGTTCAATGACAAATTAACCCTTGACTGCAATTTGACATGAAATTTTATTAGGGGACTTAAGCGTCTGGGTGAAATTTAGTTTCTTACAAATCCTTCGGGAACCATGGATTTTTCCGGGATAAAAAGTAGCCTATATGTTAATCCAGAGTAAAATCTATTTCCGTTCTAAATTTGAGACAAATCGGTTCAATAGTTGCTTATATAATATATATTCGTAGGACTAGTAAAAGATCCGAATTAGAAACGACCTTCCCCCATCTTTTTAATGGATTAAAAGTGATAAAAAACAAAATTTGAATGTTAAAAAATATGTTGCTAGTAAGTTACCTCAAAACTCTTGGCCTTATTTTATATATTAGATTGTAAATTGTAACTGTAGCCGTCACTAGTGGATAAATAAATCATTAATGATAGTTACAGTTTTTTTATCGTACTAAATTTGATATTAAAACACTTTTCATCCAATTAATAGATGGGCGCAGGTAATTTTTAATACGCACTACAACTATTTACCCATATTTTAACGATTTGAAAAGAAAGAAAGAAAGAAAATATGTTTATTCATTTTTAGTGTCACAAACAGTACATCCTATCTTAGATATTATATGACTGTCTGTGACACCAAACAGAAAAGGTTTACAGCTCAGCATTAGCCGTTCATCCCAAAAAAGCAATGCCCGGCGCTGATTTTCAACTGAGATCCTGGTGACGTCACAGCCAGTTTTGATTACAAAACAAAATACTAAATACCTACAAATTACAAGATAGTAACATATAGATAAATGACAATATACACTAACTAATATAACATACCATCCACGCGACATTGTAGTAAAACGCTAAATCGCTTGGTGGTATCTTACTGATAGGGTGGTAATGGTAACTAGCCATACCGATGGCTATAGATATCGAACCCGACTTCAGTATTCGTAGCCTTGAAAGCTAACAATTAAACTGACTAGACGACGTGAAATAGAGTGAGAACTCTCAACGATTAAGAGTTGAACGGTATGTCTTTCACAGCGCAGATTTCATTTAGCGTCGATGTCTTATTGGAAATTCCTCGCGTTGCTGAGGCGAGCGTCACTTGTGGTACACTGGGATGGTAGAGATGTTAAAGTCAGGTATATTATTTTTAAAAGCTAAGTGCACTACAGTGTTAAAAAGGGTAGGTATATTATTCAAAACGCTAAGTACACTACATTGTTAAGAAAAGGTATATTATTTACAACTAAGTACACTATATTGTTATGAAATGGTATATTATTTTAAAAAGTTTTAAAAGTTATGTTGGTTCATCATCATCATCATCATCAACAGTAGCAACTGTAGCAAGCTGCGGGTGACAGTTGCCATAAGACGTTCATAATACGTACAATAGTACGTACGTAGTATTATTGTGAATCATGACAAACTTTCAAGATTGTCATGATTCACAACATGAAACGATCCATCACCCGAACTATCATACGGCGCACGAAGTATAAATATATGAAATGTACTACAAATAGACACTGTTAACATAGTAGGTACTTCTAAATACACTAATATAGCGAATAACCCAGAGAATCTACACGAATACACATGATTTGAATTTGGAATTCGATAAGGATCGAGGTGTTGCCAGTGTAGCAATAGCCAGTTACTGACAAGACGGTAAAGTTCGCAACTCGCGCGAACTTAAATAGAACTGAACTCTCGCCGGATTGAGTTTGCGGCGCTTTCCTGTTCGGAATATATTGTCGGCTCGTGTTTACTGTGGGGTTTATATGTGCTGGCTTATGTTAAACAGACATAGATAAATATTATAGTAATTTGGGACAATTGGCGTATCTAGGATTATTTCCTAGGGGGGCCTGGCCCCCCACATCAAGTCTATTATTAGTAATATAATTCTATGTCGGTAGATATAAGTAAATTGCTGGGTGTTTAAGGTAAGCCTGGGCCGGAAATGGGCATTCCTCTTTGATAGATTAAATTAAAAAATACTTACTTATGGTACCCTTTACCGTAGGTGAGTAAGATGTCTTGTTGTGGTTAACTCTGTTCCTAAATTCTATTAATCTTCTTCTACTTTTCCTGGGCCTTTTCCGCACTTGGCCACTAATGGTTGGCCCTTGTACGTCGGTTCTGCTGCTGGTACTGTATATATTGTATATTTAGATTTATCGGTCGTGGGTTTGAAAATAACAACAGCCATGTGGGACAAAATTATAATTCATTTTTATTTATCTCTCATTTATTTATTACTTCTTTTTTTTTAATTTTTAACAATATAAGTATAAAATACAAAACATTATTAAAAATTTATAAAAAAAAAATCACCCTCCCGCTGCAGGACATTTGAGTGTCCAAGCAACCGGTGGTCAGGGCTCCAGAGTGAGGAACCTCCTCACAATACGCGCCGTCTCAAGAATCACTGCCTTTATTATCATTCATTACTAATATCAGGACAATTTGTTAACAAATTCTTCAAAATGACACCAAAGTTAAACAAGCCTTAAAATAATCTCAAAAGATTCGGAACACTCAATTTACAATACAAGAAATAGCACTGAACACTACGACGGTTAGGTAATGAATGTTCTAGCTCGCACCACGAGCGCTTTTATATCCAAAACAAGAACAAAGAGACGAACGAGTCACAGAGGGTTTTTTCTTCGAATACCCTCTAACCTAAGAATATATTATACCTCTACTAAGGTATAATAGCTGTAGTAATATCAGAGTAAAGTCGGGACGGACCGCTAGCATCAAATATTTAGGTCACTCAACCCTCCGTAGCTATGATTAACATCAAATAAGACCGGAATCTAGAGATATTATCGGCGGGTCCAATTGTACCGAACAATAAGCCCCCCAATCGAAATTATTAGGTAAATACATAACTACACAATCCGAATACTCAATCTTTTTACTTATAACGAGGTGTTAATTAATGTTGTAGTAACTATAAGGGCTCCCCCACACGGGCCACAACCACAAAACGTCGCTATTTCTATTTATATTTCCTGTAGTTTTCATATATTTTATATGGATTCGCCGCACACTGTTGACGCCGGTGACCACACGCTACAATCGTGCTAGCTCCTTTCATCGTCATCATCATGATTAACAGCCGATGGACGTTCACTGCTGGACATAGGCCTCTTGCATGGACTTCCAAACAAAACGGTCTTGAGCCGTGAGCATTTTAGGACATCTCCTTTTTCACGTGTCTCAAACGGTGAAGGAAAAACATCATGAGGAAACTTGCATACATACATATTTTCTAAATTCGCTGTGTGTGTAAAGTCTGCCGATCCACATTGGGCCAGCTTAATGGACTATTGGCCTAATCCCTCTTATTCTCAGAGGAGACTCGAGCTCAGCAGTACGCCGAATATGGGTTGATAATGATGATGATGAAGTTGGCCCTTGACTGTGATCTCACCTGTGATGTGGACCAATTAAGAAAACCTCAATCGGCCCAGCTGGGGATCGAACCCCGGACCTTGTAAATCCACTTCGCATACCACTGCGCCACGGAGGCCGTCAATATATAGGATAGCTTGCACTAGCTCCAACGGCTGCTCAGCAAACTCCTGATATTTAAGAATCCGACCATGTTATTTGGACTTCCAAAGATTCTTACACGAGACCTATGTCCAACAGTGGATGTCCATCGGCAGATAATGATGATGATGATAATATTTTATCTCCGTATTCCCATTGGAACGGGAACTACGCGGGTGAAACCGCGTAGCGTGCGCTAGTTCTAAAGAATGGTTAGGCTGGTGGAGGCTTCGGCCGTGGCTAGTTACCACTCTACCGACAAAGACGTACCGCCAAGCGATTTAGCGTTCCGATACGATGCCTTGTAGAAACCGAAAGGGGTGTGGATTTTCATCCTCCTCCTAACAAGTTAGCCCGCTTCCATCTTAGATTGCATCATCACTTACCATCAGGTGAGATAGTAGTCAAGGGCAAACTTGTAAAAAATAAAAAAAAATACATACGCATTAAAGCAGCAGTTTTTCCCCATTCAATTAATGATGAGATGAAAAGAGATTGAATACTGATTGCTTATAAACAATAATGAGACGCAATTAGCGACGAGTACTTCATCGGGCTTTTATATTAGAAGGGAGAAAATATACCCTCAAATTGGATCATCATTATCACATTCATATAGCCTCAATAACTCAACGGTAAGAACGGTTAGACTCATCACCGAGGGGTGGTGGTTCGATCCCCGCCCCGTTGGTCTATTGTCGTACCCACTCCTAACACAGTCTTATCCGACTAACTTGAGGGTAATGGGAATATTGGTCATATTTAAAAAAAAATATGGCAAATATTCTCTTTTTTTAAAAAAAAAAACATTATTTAACGCTGCTTAGTTAGCACTCATGAATGTGCTAAAATAAAATATAATGAAGTCAAAAATCCTTTTCCATCACCTTTTATTATAAAAATCAGATCATTGTCATTTAGGTATGGCTAATAACTATTTTTAATAAAACTAGCTGACGCCCGCCACTTCGTCCGTGTGAAATTTAGTTTTTCAGCAATCCCTCGGGAATAGATTTTTCCGGGATGAAAAGTAGCCTATGTGTTAATCCAGAGTACAATCTATTTCCACTCCAAATTTCAGCCAAATCGGCTCAGTAGTTGCGGCGTTAAAGAGTAACAAACATCCATACTTTCGCGTTTATAATATTAATAGGATTACTTATAAAAAATGCATCTTATAGCAGCGCGAGAGCTTTTCTATGTCGATGATTTTACAAAACGGGCGGTGCGTATTTGTCTACGAATTTGAGTTGTTTTTTGGTCAGTTAGTAGAATTTTTTGAAGATTTTTCTGTAGATAGTTTTCGTTGGGTGTTGGCGTTATTGCTTGGGTTCATCAGTTTAACGTAGAGAAGAGCAAAATTTAAGTCTATGAAGTACTAGCTCACGACTTCGTCTGCGTGGAAATCAATGTAATGTTGAACTAAAAAAAATCTTGAATCACATTATATTTCTTAATATTATTATGATTTATGAACAAATTTTTAAAACTGTAACTCGGAATGAACACTTCGATTTAAGATCTCGTACTAAATTAAGTAGATATAATATCGTGTTAGCATTAAGAATTCGCTCTGGACACATTCCACTAAATGGATTTGCATACCTTGTTGGGAAATCTAATTCCCCTAAATGTACAGAGTGTGATATCATTGAAGACATTTATCACATATTGGTGGAATGTGTTCGGAACGAAAGAGAGAGATATTGTATTAATATTAATTTACGAGAAGTGGGTGAATGTAACAGGGTCCTAGCCCAACCCTTATCTAAGGAGGCTAGAATAATAATAACAATAAGTTATTATTGTATGTATAATGTGACTCCTATGAGGGTGGCATGTTCAATTATGAACAAACCCTCGTTAAATAAAGAAGAATTAAAAAAAAAACTGTAACTCTAAAAATGCAGAACTTTCCATACAAACTTTCAACCCCTATTTAACCCCATCTATATTCATTTTAGGCTCCAAAGTCCCATTTACCATTATAATAAAATTCATCTTGATCGGTTTAGCCGTTTAGCCGTTGAGCGTGTCACCGTTTTACGACAGACTTACTTTCGCATTTATAAATAAGTATACATAATGTAGTTCAGCTAAAGTAACACCTGCAACGATAATATTGAGTACCATTTTGTGAACGGCTTAAGAGCGCGCAGCGCGTCGGTACGATATGGATAAAAAAAAAAACATACATACAGCCGAACGTAGAACCTCCTCCTTTTTGGAAGTCGGTTAAAAATTTGAAGCGCAAACGAGACGCCGAATTATGACTTTCACGTGAGTGAAAAGCACGGAGTGATTGACGCGTGACGCAAATTTCATGACGTGAGCGCCAAAACCATTTTTACCTAATTGCAAGTAAATTAAACAACATAACGAAAAACAAAATGGCCATGTTCAAGATATATACCTAATTTTCTATACAAAACAAAAATTTAAGAAAATAAGTTTGCTTTTCCTGAGATTGAAAGCAAAATGTGAGCAAAACATGTATTTTTCAAAAAATAAACTATCAAAAAAAGTTTTACAAATTGTGTATTTTGTATAACCATAACGAAGCTAACACTTTGAAATATCATTTACCCAAATATCAGGTTCCTAACTTTTTCAGAATCTGAGATCCATAACCATTTGTAACCACCAAATTACATATTGCACACTCTTAAACGTTTCTATTTCCATTAAGTTTTTCAAATAACGTCTAAACGTGTCGTATTAAAAATGTAAAGCACAAATCCGCCACTCTCGCAGCGCCTCGCCAAGCGCCTCGCTCGCCTCCATTCACAAGTTCTCGAATGTTCCACTCTCCGAGTTTACAACTCCACTTCACAGTGTAGCTACCTCGCCAGTTTATTCCCCGGTAAGTCCGTAGTATTACATCTTTTATCTGTGGAATCTCTAAAGTGAGATTGTTAGACGAGAGAAAGTTGTTAGTTGTGGATTTCCATTTTTCACTACGTACGGAATTCGATTTTTTTGTGATATCATGTAGTGTTAGCAGTTCTTTGAGATAGAGTTTGACCAGGGAAGTATCACTACCACTACCATGCTTAAAATAGCCAAAAAGCTTCTTTCCTGTCTGTTTGCCTGTAGTTCTGGTTTTTTAATGTTTTTTTATGTTGTCTGTTATTTTGGCTTTTTAATGAAATTGTTAATGGCCTTAACTACCCTGGGCCCCTGGTATGGTGTCTGACAAATTGGTCGACGCTAATTTGATCCAAAAGATAAACCTTATGAACCAATAGTGGTAATAGCGCCATCATCATCATCATATTCGGCTCACTGTAGAGCTCGAATCTCCTCTCATAATGAGAGGGGTTAGGCCAATAGTCCACCACGCTGGCGCAACGCAAATTGGCAGACTTCACACACGCAGAGAATTAAGCAAATTCTTTAGTGTGCAGGTTTCCTCACGATGTTTTCCTTCACCGTTTGAGACACGTGATATTTAATTTCTTAAAATGCACACAACTGAAAAGTTGGAGGTGCGGAAGAGGTTGGAAGAGAAGGACCGGGTTCGAACCCACATCCTGCGGAATCGGGGGCAGAGGTCATATCCACTGGGCCATCACGGCTCTTAGCGCCAATGTATTGGATATTTTGATGGTGAATTTTTAGATGGTGTGTGTTCGCGCAAAGCTAACGCTTCCCATCTCACTCTACTCCAACAACAGTGTGTATATTTTTAATAAAATATTTTCTTTTTAAAGTTATATTTAATATATTGTAAAGTGTTTTAAGTTATTATAAAATCAATTACTGTCATTGTATATTTAATTGTATCAATAACCAAACAGATATTTAAGATAGATAGTATAATAATAATAAATGTACTTAATCAAAATTACAAAATACGATACAATTAAACTTCATGTACCGTATAAGCAAAGTTTACAGTTATTACCAACATAGATTGTACAAAACATTCCAAATACCAGGGTCGTAGAAACAAACAATAGACCCACAACCCAACCAAAATTATCCCGACAAGTTTGAACATGGCTTAAAACCAATTGGATCCCTCAGGGCCGCTTGTTCAATCTTGTTCGGTTACATAATATCTATTAGCGGTTCTAGCCTGTTTAATTGCTAATCCCGGTGAATTAATACCGCCGCCTCCCGACATGTCCTCGTCAGTAGGTGCTTGTTATTCTAAACCCTTGTAAACAGATTAATAGTATATCTACTGTAACGATTGACTGTAATCTAATCCTTATTTAATCGCGGTCGGTGATTTTGATGGAGCAAGCCCCCGCGCATCTCTGAACTGCATTGTATCGCCTACGAACTTCCACGAAGTAATGCTCGGGGATCTTGGACTTGTGTTCGAGTCAGCTGTGCGGTTAGATTTAACCGAACAGTGAATGATTCTTTTTCGTTCGCGAACAGATTTGGAGGTGGCGCCAATCGCTTCGGCCGTCCATATTCCAATTTTGGAACTAACTTACTAATGTTGAACTATGGGTTCCAGGTTCTTCATCTTCTTCTTCTTGGTTCTTCTTCCTCTTCGCTTGAACCCTCTGGTTCGCTGTACTTTTCACGGCTGTACCTTTTTACTACGACTGACTCTGGAGGCTGCACGACGGCATCGGGAGAACCAAGAACGTCCGCAGCCAGCAAGCATCCTATTTCAGGCCAGTGACTGTTAAACCTCGTGATAGCCCAGTGGATATGACCTCTGCCTCCGATTCCGAAGGGTGTGGGTTCGAATCCGGTCCGGGGCATGCACCTCCAACTTTACAGTTGTGTGCATTTTAAGAAATTAATATCACGTGTCTCAATCGGTGATGAAAAACATCTTGAGGAAACCTGCACACCTGAGAATTATCTTAATTCTCTGCGTGTGTGAAGTCTGCCAATCCGCATTGGGCCAGCGCGGTGGACTATTGGCCTTACCCCTCTCATACTGAGAGGAGACTCGAGCTCAGCAGTGAGCCGAATATGGGTTGATGACGACGACTGTTAAACCTCACCTATCTGTGAGACGGGCGGGGCGATCGAAGGATATAAATAAGTTAGTTAAACCTACGAGCCTGAGTTTGTTTTACTCACTAAAAATAATATTGAATAATCGTAAAATATAGTATAAAATAATATTGAATTGAAAACAATGAAAATAACTTCAACCAACAACCTGTATTCGTCCACCGCTGGACATAGGCCTTTCCGAGAGCGCGCCACCACACACGATCCTCCGCCTTCCTCATCCAGCCACTTCCCACTACCTTCTTGATGTCGTCGGACCATCTAGCTGGAGGGCGTCCTACACTGCGCTTGCTGGTACGCGGTCTCCACTCCAGAACACGTCTGCCCCAGCGGCCATCTGTTCTACGACAGATATGGCCCGCCCACTGCCACTTCAGTTTGCTAATCCTTTGGGCTACATCAATTATTTTCGTTATCCTACGGATTTCCTCGTTCCAGATTTTATCCTTCAGAGAGACTCCTAACAAAGCCCTCTCCATAGCTCGCTGAGCGACTTTAAATTTGTGCATATGGCCAATCGTCAGTGTCCACGTTTCCGCTCCATACGTCATCACAGGCAAGACGCACTCATTAAAGTCTTTTGTCTTCAGGCTTTGGGATATTGACGATTTGAAGACCCGACGCGATTTTCCAAATGCTAATTCGATACATCCGATGTGTACGATGCTGATCCGTGGACACCTGCCTTTAGTGACCATTTAGACTGCCTTCTATAAATTATCAGTAAGTATCTTTATTTTAAAATTACAGCTTCTGATTCCAAAATTCATATGCAAGTATGAGAATTCGGAATTTTTCACTAAAAAATCACTCCTGGCCTATATGGAAACACCGTTCTAAATTATTTTTTGCTTCACGCTTAGTTCGTAGTTCACTCTTAGAATCATTCGCTTGCTAGGTATACTCGTACAATAAGTGCGTAAATTAACCAACTTCCAAATAGGAGGAGGATCTACGTTCGGCTGTAAGCAAGTGTTGCTTAGAGCCGAACGTAGATCCTCCTCCTATTTGGAAGTTGGTTAATTAAATGAAATAGTCAATATTGTCTTCACTAAAAGTTGCGAACAAAAATCAGATCCCAGTGAAATCTTATTCGGACACTTATGCATTCATTTAGTGAATCAAACAAGTTTAATTGTTTTTGCCCCGGCGAATTAATTGAATGTCTGAACATTCAATTTTCATTGGAATTTAATTAGTTGTCCGAACAATTGAATGATGCAGTCTTTATGCACGTTGAATAATGTTGCCGTTTCAATTGAATTAATTTGTTAAATTCTCTTTTTGTATTACATGTTTGAAGGCAAAGCTTTCCTTTAACAGCTTCCCCAGAATTTATCGGTCAGTTTACGTAAGCGTTGTTTATAAATGATTCTTCAATATTGCAGACTACTTTAATGGGTACTGTAAGACATAGACCTCCTGTATCTTAAGTTAAGTCTTAGACTCACCACGTACCTGATACCTAGTCCCTATGCGCGTTGGTGGGTATAGGATAATAATTATAATTATTGATTTTGTAATTATATAAATTGATTGAGTTTGTAAACCTTCTTGATTTTGACATTTTAATTATTTTTTTTATTATTGTAAATTATTTTAGATTGTAAGTTAATCTTTTACTTTAAGTTTTTAACCGGACTCTGCAGTGTTGTGAATGCCTGTAAAAGATGGCTGCAGTAGTTCAAGAATTTTGTAACTCACTTATATATAATGTTTTCTGCTGTCATTGTTGGCGTTACATATAAATAAATAAAATAAATAAATAAATAAAATAAATAAATAAATAATTATATGTAAGATGTTACGCTAATCCGCATTGGGTTAGCGTGGCGGAGTATTGGCCTAACTCCTTTCATTCTGGGAGAAGACTCGAGGTCAGCAGTGAGCCGAATATGGATTGATAATGTTGATGTAAGTTGTTAATGATCGTGACTGTGACTGTACTTATATCATGGCAATATTAAAAAAAACATACAACATTATGTAACGTTATTTATTATATATACAAAATTTAGGTGCGAGCAGGTTTTTATAGAA
The DNA here is from genome assembly GCF_947172395.1 of Bicyclus anynana. NCBI lineage: Eukaryota > Metazoa > Arthropoda > Insecta > Lepidoptera > Nymphalidae > Bicyclus > Bicyclus anynana. The sequence goes on from NC_069101.1 coordinate 1,108,966, forward strand.
TTTATAAGTTATAATAGAGAGTTCATACAGACTCACATGTGTACCGGTCAAAATCAAACCCTCCTTTTTGTTTCACCACAGCCGGTTAATTAAATAAACCCGTAGCGTCCGCGCGCCCGGATATCCCGGCTTTATCGGGTGAAAAAACTGAACCAAATTGAAAAATGTCATCCATAAAATAGCGCAAAAGCTGCGTGAATATTGCAAGCGGCTGATAGTTCTAGATATTATGTGCCGATGTGCGCTATAATCTAGATACTTTATGGACGTGCAGATAGCTTTCATTTGACATTTTTTTTCTCTATTTGTAAACATTATTTTTGTAGTTCTTTTTTGATAAAAATAAGTAATAAAAAAAGTAAAAGTGAATTGACGAAATGATTGTTTTAGTGCAGTGTAGTCTGTGTAAACCCCAAACCCTGTTTTTATAAATCGGCGTTTTACATTTTTTTTGCGTTTTGGTTGATTTAAGGTACATTTTTTTATAAATTGTGTAGTATTAGGTATACATCGAAAGATATTTTTGTAATCTATATAGACATTTAAGTTTTAGGAAAATCCTGTACATATATTTGCAATTATCTCTATAAACTTGTATTGTAAAGGCGTAATAAATTAAGCTTACTTGTCAAACCAAAACACTCTATTTATAGTTAGGTACAGTTTTTTGTCTTTATAAGTTGCTCTTCAATATACGTAACCTAAATACTGTATTTTGTGTTATTGTTCATAGTCTTTTAGTGGACAGGCTAACATGGCAGCACCTGGTGACCAATCCGTCCACCAATCCGCATTATGGTAACTCGGTGTATATCATGAATGTGGAGATATAGGACTTGAGCCTAAATCCCATATCCACTCTCGTTTAAGGGGGAAGTCATGCACCTGTGGTCCTGTTTCAAAATTAGTTGGGGGGCCCAAATGTAGGGTAAGGGAGAGGACACGGTGCGCCCCCCCCCCCCTGCCGGTGTCGCCGTAGTGGTTCCGCAGGGAGCTACCGGCTCTTACTCAACAAGAAAAAAAACACACGCTTAAGATTTCTCACAAAAGAAATGACAGATAATTAACTTATGTAGGATATTTCCAAATTTTGGCTGCACGTTTAACCATGAAAAAAAGGAGATCGTGGATTACCTACATTTTACTTATTTTTGCTTTCACCATAAGGGACCCCTTTCGTCCGTGGGACCCGTACCTTTATCTACGGCGGTAGCCACGCCCCTGATAAAGATCATATTTATCACAGCTAGTTAAAGCTTTTTATCTATATTCTGCATCGATCTCCTATTAAAAAGTTAGAGGTCAATGATTTTCTGCGATATTTTGGGTAGGTAAAACATTAATTATTTAATTACATCTTTAGTGAAAATACACTTTAAACCGAGTTAATTATTTTGTATCCATTCTCCGATGTGACCCAGGAAATGCATTAGTGTTGCAGAATGCAATTGTTCCGGTCCCGACGGGTGCTGCGGTTCACTGTACCGCTCATGGTCTACTAATTACTGTATTTATTACTATACCGAATTGCTTTTTTTAACTATCCGAAAGTTTTTTAATCAACTTCAAAAAAGGAGGAGGAATTTGACGCGTATGTTTGTTTTTATTAACCGACTTCAAAAAGGAGGAGGTTCTCAATTCGGTCGGTATTTTTTTTTTTTTTTTTTTTTTTTTTTTTTTTTTTTATGTATGTACACCGATTACTCAAAGACGCCTGGACCGATTTCAAAAATTCTTTTTTTGTTTGAAACGGTATAGTCCCCATTTGGTCCCATTGCCATCATGTCAAGATCTGATGATGGAATCCTGGAGAAATTGAGGGGAACTTTCGAAAATTATATGGGTGTCTAGTGAGTTCGTATACTTTTCCATTTAGTACTTTTAAGCACTACAATTTTATGAAGGTTTAAAATCGATCTGATGATGGAGCCATAAAACAGACGAGGGAACTCCTCGGCGATTCACAGCAGTTACCTTGTGTTTGGGCTTGATTAATTTGTATTAATGAGAACTTTCCTTATAGATAGGTTGTGACTGTCATTTAGGGGTTTGGTGATGAAGACCAAGGACAATTAAGGGAACTCCTTAACAGTTTACAGTAACTACCTTGTGTTTGGCCTTGATTAATTCGTACTGCTGAGAACTTTCTACATAGATGAGTTGTGTCTGTTATTAGGGGTCTGATGATGAAGACCAAGGTCAATTAAGGGAACCCCTTAACGGTTTACGGTAGCTACCTTGTGCTTGGGCTTGATTAATTTGTATTGCTGAGAATTTTGTACCAAGATGGGTTGTAACTGTCATTAGGGGTCTGATGTGTTCGTTTGAGATGAAATTTTACACTAAAAATGGAAAAATAATAAAAATTTTAATAAAAAAAATACAACCGACTTCAAAACCTAAAAACGTACCCACGAAACTAAAAAGTGAAAAATAACATCATAATATGTTCTACCTGCTGATCAGTATGAAGGCGGTGCTTAGCCGGTGTTGTCTTAATTTAAGCCATTTCTGACAGGACCACATGAAACAACACTGTCTGCAAAATCTAAATCTATAAGATATTCTCACATGGCTTGAATTAATACATCACCGGCTTAGCACCGCCTTCATACTGATCAGCAGGTAGAACATATTATGATGTTATTTTTCACTTTTTAGTTTCGTGGGTACGTTTTTAGGTTTTGAAGTCGGTTGTATTTTTTTTATTAAAATTTTTATGTTTGATACATATCATTATTGACATTGTCATTATTAATCTATTTGGAAAATTATTTTTTGGTTGAAAGATTGTACTTCCAGATTCATCATTACTAACCCATATTCGGCTCACTGCTGAGCTCGAGTCTCCTCTCAGAATGAGAGGGGTTAGGCCAATAGTCAATCACGCTGGCCCAACGCGAATTAGAGAATTAAGAAAATTATCTGGTATGCAGGTTTCCTCACGATGTTTTTCCTTCAACGTTTGAGACGTGTGATATTTAATTTCTTAAAATGCACACAACTGAAAAGGTGGAGGTGCATGCCCCGGTCCGGATTCGAATCTACACCCTCCGGAATCGAAGGCAGAAGTCATATCCACTAGGCTATCACGGCTCTTCTTCACTTCCAGATTGGTCCCATTTAATTTTCACAAAAATCGGTTTAGTTGTTTCTGTTAAAATCAAAATAACTGAAATAAATGAACGAAGTTATATGTTAACATAGGCTTTTAAAAAGCTTTTAAAAAATTTTAAACCATTAATAGTTAAAGCCTTAATTTTCGCGGTTTGCGTTCTACCACCAATACTGTTCAAACAGATGACCGACGAGAAATTTAATTGAAATTATACTAAATTAAATCACTATCTCAATTAATATATAGTGGCTATGCCGTAATTATTTTCCAACTGGAGCCTATAGCCAGAGCCAACGATGGTCAGATCTACCTCATTGGCTATACTTTGAGTTACTTACGAGTATGAATATGAGTGAGATATCCGGCAAAAACGTACCGCCAAGCGATTTAGCGGTCCGGTACGATGTCGTGTAGAAACCGAAAGTGGTGTGGATTTTCATCTTTTTTCTAACAAGTTAGCCTGCTTCCATCTTAGACTGCATCATCACTTACTATCAGATGATATTGTAGTCAAGGGCTTAATTTGTGAATAATAAAAAAAGAGTATCATATTGAAATGCTTATGGGTGCTACATATCTCGTAAAATATGTCTCTTTAGGTATATTAGTTATACACACCCCCCGAGGTTTTATCCACTTAGTTCCCATTTCCATGGAAATACGGAATAAAATAAAATCAATCAATCAATTTATTTATTTGCAGATGCATGCATGATATATTATATACAGGTGGTCGGTAGATGTAGACGGTAAATGTATCTTGCTAATTTGGCATGCAAATTCTTTATTAAGTATGTGTTATTCGTCGTCATCAACATATTCGACTCACTGCTGAGCTCAAGTCTCCTCTCAGAATGAGAGGGGGTAGGCCAATAGTCCACCACTCTAGCCCAATATAGGATAGGCAGACTTCACAGACGCAGAGAATTAAGATAATTCTCTCGTATGCAGGTTTCCTCACGATGTTTTCCTTCACCGATTGAGATACGTGATATTTAATTTCTTAAAATGCACACAACTGAAAAGTTGGAGGTGCATGCCCCGGATCGGATTCGAACCCACCCCCTTCGGAATCACAGCTCAATGTGTATGTGTTATTAAATTAATTCAAATACCAATTTCAACATTTAAAATTTACATCTAATGTTTACTTATAAAATTTTTGTAAATATAGTTCATGTACTCGCTGATAATGTAGCTTTCCATTGGTGAAAGTATTATTAAATTCAGTCCTATAATTAAGGGGAGTGTATAAAGAAAAAAACCAAATCTTTCCTCTTAAAAATAAGCTCAGATTACGCACGGGTCATTGGCCTCGTTAATATTAAAGTTTCCCGCAGTTTCCGCAGCCGGTCCAATAAAGCCCCGGAATAAAATAGTAACTCTGCTGGGTGACATAGCAATAATCATACCCAAGTATTAGGGCCGTTATAGTGCTGTAGGAGAAATCATCGATAATGCTTTATCGATTTTTCTCCTCCAGTCTCAGTCAAAATTATTTATCTTGATATCAACTTGCATGATAGTCGCTAGACGTGCTATAATGCGATGTCTGGCACCTGCTACATTATGAGAGTTTATTATTTTATTTTTAATTAATTTCTGAGGCACCTTAAACTCAAGACTGAACTTCACAAACACATATAATCACGATTTTTGTTTTTATAGTTTAGCAACATAAACAAGAATGAAAAATAAAATGAAGAAGTAGATACGTAAAGAACACAATGTAGTCGTACTAAATAACTTAAAAAAAATCAGATTCGCACTCTGCTTCATTAATTTGTATAGAACGTTATTACCCAGCAGCTAAACATAATTAGTAATTGAGCTTATATATATATATATATATATATATATATCCCACACCCTCTGGAATCGTAGGCTGAGGTCATATCCACTGGGCTATCACGGCCAAATCACAAATTTTAGTATTATGTAAGGAAACTTCAATGAGCAATATTTATCAACATTATATTAAAATTCAACTCATCTAATTTACAGGAAGAAAATTTTTTTAGTGCGGATATTTTTATATTTTGTACATAAACAAAATTTAATGATCACGTATTTTTTCTTTTTTTTTTAACTCAAAAATAACAAAATTATCGTTAGCTAAAGTTATTTACTTTTGAACAGAATTTTAGGGTCACCCTATTGTGCGTTTATTTTATTTTCGTTTGATACCTAAAGGACGTCACCAGATCACTTTTAAGCTGAATATATCTTGTTTAGTAATAATATGTATATTATTTTGTTATTTTAGAGACATAAATTAAAAAAAAAAATTACATAAAATGTATCGAACTGTTTGTAGATTTATATTCTATTAATGATACAGAACCACGAAAAAAAATATCCGCACTAAAGACCGAATCACCCTGTATTAGTGGATATATATTAGTGGATCGTCACTTCCTTTGTTCATGAAGACAAGTTCAGGTGCCAGATAAAAATATTTTTGATATACATTTTAAAATCTATCTATACCATTTGGCTGTCGTGACTTACATCACTATTTCCCTTCACCACATCGGAGAAATTAATGACGCGCGGGAATCAGACCTTCGGCTAAATGTGATATAGCTCCAAGAATCCGTATGTTCATGCTTCATAAGTTTCATTATCTTTTCATATATTTTAAGAAAGTACTCGTATCTGCTATTTTAAAGCAATGATTATTTCATTGTTTTAAAGTAAGGCTAACCTTTGTATGTGTAAAGGAATGTTAACACTAGAAACGCGTTTTAAATTATTTAAAGTCATACAAAGGGTAGTTTATGAAAATATCGTTGCATAAGAATATGCAACCACCATATAAAATGTAATAAATTCTTCATAAGTATAATAAATGTTGATGTTCCTTCACATGCTCCTTCATATATATTTGTACACCCAAGCTCTTGTAAATTAGATGAGTTGAATTTTAATATAATGTTGATAAAAACTGTTTATTGAAGTTTCCCTACATAATAATAATATTTGTCTAAATGGCATCATTCTTGAGACGGCGCGTATTGTGAGGAGGTTCCTCACTCTGGAGTCCTGACCACCGATTGCTTGGGCACTCAAATGTCCCGCAGCGGGAGGGTTGATTTTTTTTTATAAATTTTTAATAGTGTTTTGTATTTTATATTTATATTGACATTGTTAAACATTAAAAAAAAATTATAAATAAATGAGAGAACAGAAAAATTTGGCCCGTGATTTGAGCCGTGATAGCCCAATGGATATGACCTCAGCCTACGATTCCAGAGGGTGTGGGGTCGAATCCGGTCCGGGGCATGCACCTCCAACTTTTCAGTTGTGTGCATTTTAAGAAATTAAATATCACGTGTCTCAAACGGTGAAGGAAAAACATCGTGAGGAAACCTGCATACCAGAGAATAATTTTCATAATTCTCTGCGTGTGTGAAGTCTGCCAAACCGCATTGGGCCAGTGTGGTGGACTTTTGGCCTAACCACTCTCATTCTGAGAGGAGACTCGAGCTCAGCAGTGCGCCGAATATGGGTTGATAATGATGATAAGCCCCGTTCTCCCCTATAGATCGACACGTTAATTACCCTGATGACGATTGTATCGGACCAGTTAATCAGACTAGCATACATTTATTATCACAACAGAACGCAATATCATAACCAACTAACCACACTAACCGAGTTCATCTCGAATTATCGTCTGACCGCTAATCCTTGCATATCCGGTTAATTTAAATTGAAAATTGTAATCAGAAATTGAAATTAGTAGTAGGCATTGTTTTTAGGTTACTATGTACTATATATATATATCTATCTACAAATATTATAAAAAATTGAAGTTTGTGTTGTAGGAGGGGATAATCTCTAGATGTACTGAAACGATTTTGAAAACTCTTTTACCACTGGAAAGCCACGTTATTTGTGAGTGACATCTCTATATTTCATCCCCATGTTTTCATGGGAACTTAGTATCTATTATATAAAGCTAAAAGGACATTATCACGAAATATTTCGCAAACCTATTGACTTATAAAGGTGGAATTTTTGCAGGGACGTAGTTAGTAGACGTCCGCTAAGAACGGACTTTGCGAGAGGGACAGATTCAGGTCTAAGGGGAAACGAAGTCGCGGGCTTAGCCTAGTGATATATGTACATATAAGTTATGATAATATGTAAAATACGCCAAAACAAGCGCAGGTAATTAAAATTTAATCAGAATAAACTTTTACGATAATTATTTTACTATTACATGTACTAATAATAATTAATTTATCATAATTCCCAGTAGTAATCCCGATTAATTGGTCGTGTAGTGCCGAATTATTGAGATTGATTGATTTGGGTTAATTGGTTTAATAATATGTAACAGGACTACATGGATTGTTAATTAATACCTACAATAGTGAATTATGAATAATTATTCAATTAAAACTAAGTGCGTGAAGAGTAGGTATCTACTCGTACAAGAATTCCCGATACGTTAGGTACCTATAGTCTGGCTAGTTCGTTGATTACACTCCCATGATATGCGGGCGACTGGAGGAAAGACTACATGGGTGTGAAATCGTGCGTGCGGGGAAGTGAGGTGCAACAGTCGTGGGTTTTTCATTCATCGCTACACGCTTCCTGGCCCGCGCGGACCATCGGGAGTGTTAAGAACGAAGTTGTCAAGCTATACTAAACGTGGTATTTTGTGGTTGTCCGTGTAATTATTAATTTTTTTTAACTCTGTCTTTAATAATAAAAATACGATGTTTTGACGAACTGAAATGTATTGTTAGCCTGTAAGTTTTACATAAGTGAATTCTTTGTGAAATAATAAATATTTTAAACCCATGTGTTTATAACTCGACAATTTGTGTTTCTAATTTGGCTATATCCCTCTCTATCTATAGCATTATGTTAAACAGAGAGATGGGGCAAATTTGAAACACGGTCGAGTTATAAAACTTAGTTACAAAAATCTACTGCAGTTGGGAGTCGGTTTTGTAAGCCGTCATGCGGACGAGAGCTTTTTTTAACGGACTTTTAATAAGCGTTCAAATACAAGAAATCCATTCCCAAGTATATGTTCACACGACAGCGTTTTTAAAACACGACGCTTTTTTTCGAGCAGTGTCGAATTTTCAATTTTGGGCGTTGGAAATAGACCTTCTTTTAACTAACTTCATACTATATTTTAACGCTTTTTAACGTCCATTAAAAAAACTCTCGTGCGAATGAGGGCTTAGCCTCCGTGCCTCGGAGAGCATGTTGTAAGTCAGTCATTATAGTACGAGTTCGGCGTTTGTTATTTACATGTTATTTGTATTTTCTTTTTTGTAAAAGAATATATGCCAATATTCCCATTCCGCTCTCCTATCCCTCCAACTAGTCGGGAAATACTGTAGGAGTGGGTACGACAATAGACCAACGGGGCGGGGATCGAACCACCACCCGTCGGTGATGAGTCCGACCGCTCTTACCGTTGAGTTATTGAGGCTCTCGTTTAAGTTATTTCCTAGCTATTGAATCTAATTTAGAATTAACTGAACGAGTTATAAGTCGGTTTTTATTAAACAGCTTGTCCTTTGATAAATGCCTCCTCTAACGCTTTAATTTTTTTTCTGTCGTTGACAATGCATTCAGTACACACATAGTCAAATGTTATCATGCAAACCCGCATTGGAACAGGAATAAAAATATATCTTAGTAGAAATACAGCAGTTGCAGTTTTATCTCTATTTTTCAAAGCATCCTTTGTTCAAAAGTTAAGAGAAAATCAAAAAAGTAAAAGACGTAGAGCAGCGTCTTCCGACGGAGACTGTAATGTGCAAACATCAAAGTGTACTGACGCTTCGGAGATAAAAGGTTCGGGTGCAGCTCTGAGTGCTAGCTTTAGCATCTTTCAAAATAGAGAACAAAATGAACTGAATCAATATAAATGTATTTTTTTTTGACGTGGCAACGTCTTGTAATTCGAAGAAGCCGGCTGCAAACTCGAAAAAAGATGACGTCATGCGCCGTTCCCTCGCTCTAGGGTTGTCAACTTTTTTTACAAGAAATAAAGTATATTCTGGTGTATGAAGATTATTAAACAGTATTTTATTTATTTACTTCTTATGACGTTGTCACGTTTAACTGTCGTCAGTAAATTAGTTATTAATCATTGAAATGTTCGCCTCAGTTTCGAAGCGTAAAGTAAATCTATAGCATAAAATCTTTGACTGGAACACGGTAGCAAAATTAATCCTTCCGATAAGTTACTTCCCCAAATGAGCTCGATTTAAAAAAGACCTACTATACATACACATGGTAAGGTTAAGAACCTTTCTATGTGATCAAAGCTCCGTCTGAATGTAAAGTAATATTATCTTAAGTTATCAAAAGATTTCATCCTTATTGACTTTACAAAGAGAAGCTCCATGTTTTACTCTGCGAATATAAAACATTTTAGAATGTGACTGCGATTGCCAGATATCCTTCATTTCTGAAAATATGCTCCTACGATAGCTAAGTACGGTAATTTAAGTACGGAGGTTGGTAGCTTTGGAAGGAAGGAGGTTTCAGGGGTTCCAGATTCACAATTGCCCTAGTTTCATTTTTTAAGTTATTGCATAGCTTTTATCGCGGGCTTTGAGCGCGGCGACCGAATCAAGAAATTCCGTAACGAAAATAAACCTAACACTTCCCACTACGACCGGCACCGTGGTGCGGCGTTGAAAGCCGCGCTTCATCTTACATCGTTTCAGCTCGGCAGACTTCGGCACGGTGTTTGTGTGCGTCCCGAATAAATTATATTTGCATAACTTGAGTGTCACACGTATTTTTTTTTATTCTTTACAAGTTAGCACATGACTAAAGTCTCACCGGATGGTAAGTGATGATGCAATCTAAGATGGAAGCGGGCAAACTAGTTAGGAGGAGGATGAAAATCCACACCGCAACGCTAAATCACTTGGCGGTACAGTCTTTGCCGGTAGGGTGGTAACTAGCCACGGCCGAAGCGTGCCTGGACCTGAAGACCTGGACCAATTAAAAAAACCTCAATTGGCCCAGCCTGGGATTGAATCCTGGACCTCCGTCTTTTGAATCCACCGCGCCTACCACTGCGCCACGGAGGCAGTCAAAAAGCTTTTATAAAGTGAAACGTCTGGCTTTAGCAAGCTACATTTATTGAAAAGAAGAATTTCAGCATAAGAATATTTTCCTTTCATCATATTTTGAACATTATAGATATTATCTAAGTATTCCCGAGGGCAGGTGGGAATTTGGAACATTGATTTTACGAACCATGATATCTCTTAGATATAACTGATAGACCCTTATATTTCTATAAATAGGTTTTTTACAGAGTAAATGCACTTAATATATTAAATGATTATGAAACACGGCTAAAACTCACGTGATATTACGTCGGAGTATGCCCGACTAGTTTCGAACCCATACGGGGCCCTTAATCATGAGCTGGTTCTTGCATCGCGGCACGATCCAAACTGCGAAGCGGCTGCGCGACGCGCTGCTGCACGCATTGCGCGCGCGGAGAGGGGTTGAGTGGTGGGGAGTGAAGGTTCCGTTACACTCTCCGACGGTTCATTAATGTCATCTTCATTAGACTCGTCTTCTTGTAAGCAAACCGAACTAACGCTATCATGTTCTAAGTTTGTTGTATGTGACAATGAAAGAAATAGCGGTTTCCACGCTGTGGGCAGCAACCATCCATGATCCCGATTAAAATTCGGATGACGACTAATTTCTATCGCTTCACGTATCTTACGAGGTACTAGAAACTTTTCCCTTGACAATACAGAAGCCTTATCAAAACGGATATAATGAGTCGTACCCGAAGCTAGAACATGCTCGGCTATTGCTGAACCGTCCGTGTCCATATTCTTCATGCTCCGTATATGTTCTTTTACTCTTGTGGTGATGTTACGGCGAGTCTCACCGATGTATGATCTACCACAGTCACACGGAATCTTGTACACCACTTAATATAACTACTATCTAGCTTTATCATCATCATCATATCAGCCGATGGACGTCCACTGCAGGACACAGGCCTTTTGTAGGGACTTCCAAACATCACGATACTGAGCCTGCTTCCAGCGAATCCCTGCGACTCGCTTGATGACGTCAGTCCACCTGGTGGGGGGTCGTCCAAACACTGCGCTTACAAGTGCGGGGTCGCCATTCCAGCACTTTGGGACCCCAACGTCCATCGGCTCTTCGAACTATGTGGCCTGCCCACTGCCACTTCAGCTTCACGACTCGCTGAGCTATATCAGTAACTTCGGTTCTTCTGGTTTTTCTTCTTGGTTCTTCTTCTTCTCTTGCATCTTCAATAAAATATGGCTAATAATTAATTTAGTTTTAACGTAAACAGAGTCTTTCTATTACTTTTGTAACCTTGTTTAGGCAATGTTTAAACTACCTATTAGGAGGATTACAACGAATAAGCTCCTAAACCACAGTATTAATAAAAAAAATACCAATAGAAACAACATTATCAGTGAGTAGAATAGGTTTTATTTTATTCCCGTATTCACGGGAACGGAAATACTGCGACGAGTATGCTAGTTATTTTATAACTACCATTGTTCTAGTTTTTTTTTTATCTGATTGTGTAAGTGTCATAGGCCTATTGGGATCTCAGCGGCAATACTGGAGGTTTTCGGGGACCGCAGAAACATCACCGGATAGGCCAGTGGCTTTGGATCTTACGGTCCTGGGTTCGAATCCTGGGGCGAAATAAAATGTTGAGATTCTTCTGAGAAATTGCAGTCCGGAGTTCAGAAGTTGGCGATGCTTAACTCCTAGCTATAAAAATCAGGTCTCGGTCATTATTATTATCACTCTAAGCTCGCCAACCTTCAATAGGGCAGCGTGGTGAGTCAAAACTCTAGAATAATGTATGGGAATGACAGACCTTGATCACGTGACCTGTCGATAGCAAATGTCATTCCCATCCATCTTTCTAGTTTTCGAAGCGTTAGCGATCGTAGAAAGTGAATCGACGCGCCACTTGGCTAGGGGGGGCTGGACCTGGATACAAGGGTTATGACTAATGATGATGATAACATATTTTAATTAGCTACCTCAAGAAAATATATATACCAACATCATTATCAACCCATATTCGGCTCACTGCTGAGCTCGAGTCTCCTCTCAGAATGAGAGGGGTTAGGCCAATAGTCCACCACGCTGGCCTAATGCGGATTGGCAGACTTCACACACGCAGAGAATTAAGAAAATTATCTGATATGCAGGTTTCCTCACGATGTTTTTCTTCACCGTTTGAGAAACGTGATATTTAATTTCTTAAAATACACACAACTGAAAAGTTGGAGGTGCATGCCCCGGGCTGGATTCGAACCTACGCCCTCCGGAGTCGGAGGCAGAGGTCATATCCACTATCAGGTCTCTCACGTCTCTATATACCAACATACTCGTTTTTATTAAATAAGCAAATAAAATCTCATTAAATTCTAACTTCAACAGCGGTGGTTGTATCATGAAAAACTTTAATTTCACCGACAAACTGGCGTCTGTGCAAACATAAACAAAGATAACTTTCTGCTAACATTATGTATTAAAAGTGCTAACTCGTTAGAATATTCTGGAAAGTTGAAGTTTTCCATCTAGGTATTAAGAGCGCGCAGCGCGTCGGTACGATATGGATAAAATTCGAAGCGCAAACGAGACGCCGAATTATGACTTTCACGTGAGTGACTAACTAGCACGGAGCGATTGACGCGCGACGCAAATTTTATAACGTGAGCGCCAAAACCATTTTTACCTAATTGCAAGTAAATTAAACAACATAACGAAAAACAAAATGGCCATGTTCAAGATATATACCTAATTTTGTATACAAAACAAAAATTTAAGAAAATAAGTTTGCTTTTCCTGAGATTGAAAGCAAAATGTGAGCAAAAAAATAAACTATCGAGAAAAGTTTGACAAATTGTGTATTTTGTATAGTCATAACGAAGCTAACACTTTGAAATATCATTTACCCAAATATCAGGCTTCTAACTTTTCCAGAACCTGAGATCCATCCATCATCATTGACAGTCGATGGTCGTCCACTGCTGGACATAGGCCTCTTGCATGGACTTCCAAACAAAACGGCCAGCAACCAGCAGCTTCCTGCAACCCACTTGATATCCTCAGTCCACCTAGTGAGGGGGGGGGGGGAGGGTCGACCAATACTGTCCTTTCTGGTGCAGGGTCGCCATTCCAGCACCTTGGGACCCCAACGTCCACAACTTGGCACCGCCACACACGATCAAGTAAATAAAGAAATAATATTTCTAAGTTTTTTAATTTTCTTTTCACTGCCCACATCCCTAAGCATTAGACTTGACGGTAAATAAAATTTAATTGTTAGTAGTTTGCTTATAGGTACGATGTCGTGTAGAAACCGAAAGGGGTGGATTTTCATTCTACTCCTAAGAGGTTAGTCTGCTTCCATCTTCGATTGCATCATCACTTACCATCAGATGAGATTGTAGTCAAGGGCTAATAAAGGACTTGTAAAGAAAAAAATATATATATAAAGTCAGTCCGCATTTTTTTTTTTAATTCTTTACAAGTTAGCCCTTGACTACAATCTCACCTGATGGTAAGTGATGATGCAGTCTAAGATGGAAGTGGGCTAACTTGTTAGGAGGAGAATGAAAATCCACACCCCTTTCGGTTTCTACACGGCATCTTACCGGAACGCTAAATCGCTTGGCGGTACGTCTTTGCCGGTAGGGTGGTAACTAGCCACGGCCGAAGCCTCCTACCAGCCAAAACATGAAACCAAACCGCATGATTTTGTTTAGTATGTTGCTGGCTTAAGATATTATCTCTGACAGACAAAAATTGAATTTTCAACAACATCAAACAATATAGAAGTTCCTTTCTGAAAGTTAGTAGTAAATATCTCAGAAAATGCAAGTTTCTTGATTGGAATATTCCAAGTTTTTCAGTGTAACTACTCAACAGATTTTCTTTTCATAAACTTCATAGCAATGTACGAGTAAATTTATAATGTTGTCTAGTGGGAATTTTTCTTTTTTTAAAAGATTATTTGCCATATATTTTATATTATGACCAATATTCTCATTCCACCACCACCTCTCGGACACCATGAGTCCAACCGCTCTTACCGTTGAGCTTTGAGGCTTATATATTACACTTACAAACTGGCTAAAAACAAAAAGTTATGAAGAAACAAAATCACTATTATTAAATAAACTCAAATTTACGTAGACATAAATTTAATACACCTTTACACTCACTTGCATACACACATCCACACGCACACTCACGCACACACATACACACACACACCTCCACATTCTTTCACATACTCCCATGCGCACACACACATCACACTCACGCACACACATTTGTGATAACTGTGAGTAATTGTTAAGAAAAAACTATTTGTTAATTTAGTAATTTTAATACCTCTGTTATAGAAGAGCGAGGCCTCCTAACACGGGTTTGAACTGTTTGTTAAAACTGTATATTACTAAGAAATAAACGATTATTATTATATATACTTTAACGTTATAACTTTTAAAGTATAATACTGTAAAATTGTGTAAAGGGGGGTAGTGGCTAAAACCCAGACTGCGCCACTGTGTAGTTGGAATATAATTGAAACACATTACATGATTTTCAAATATTTAATGAACAATATTTCAAATATGTTTTCGTATTGTTCAAAATTGTATAATATATAATGTATATAGAACGCTATACAATAAGATACAAGCCCTGTTTACTCACTGTAAGCCTTAACCTACGTCAACTTGTGCGACAACCAACTAAAAGGATTCAAGATTTTTATCATATTATATCTTACTATTTATATAATTAGAAATAATCGTTAATTTAATATTTTCATTTTTGAAACAATATTATAGAGCTTGCTAAAAATAAATTGTAAAAAATATATAAAACTGAATTAAATAAATAATGTTATATATTATTATTTTATTATTATTGGTATCAAATTATTTTTATATTTTTTACATTTTGTTGTATCTCTTAATGAATTTTTATAAATTTTATATTTAAAGAATGGAGCTTAGGTAATAAAAAATTGTATAAAACTCTAGTTAAATAATCATCAGATTTGTCCTTATTAATCCTTAGATGAAATAATTTTAGATAAATAAAAACTGTACAACCATAAACCGAATAAAATATTGAATTAAATAAACAAACAGTTTTTTGTGTTTTATAAATCGGATACCAGATACGATTAGTTGAAAATTTATTACGACAAAATGACGTATCCCATAACCAATGCTCCGCTGAATCCATAGAGTAGGTACTTATGAAATTGAAATTATCGAAAATCCACTTTTTGTAGGTGTATGCTCAAACATTTCTTGTATTACAATCTGAACTTATTCAGTTCACTTTTCACTAAGTTACTCACTAAATGTTTCCTAAATTTGTCGGGTTAACACCAACATAAATGGAATTTCGATAAGTCCAACTATTAGGTACAAGTCTCACTCAGTACATTCCAAATTCATGGCTTATGTATGTACCTCTATAAGAAAATGGTCATTTTATAGAATGTTAGTTAAATAACCTTCCATAATTATTTCAGTATAATAATAATTATAAGACACGTGAACTCAACTAATCATACAAGTTTATCTCACTATACAATTGGTTCAATAAATTTACACAATATTAATAATAATTATAATGATTTAATTTAATTAATTTAACATCTATACTAATCTATACTAATATTATAAAGAGGTAAAGTTTGTAAGTTTGTAAGTTTGTCACATTTTTTAAATGGGGTAATCTTCGGAACTACTGGTCCGATTTTAAAAATTCTTTCACCAGTAGAATGCTACATTATCGGGGAGTGCTATAGGCTATATTTTATATTGATATCATATATATTAGCCGAGTTATCACAGTTTTTGTCATACAGGTCGGACTGAACTCCTCTTAAACAGACTTATTCGCATGCGCTGCCTTAACTATTGTGTAAAATTGAAATAAATGTATGGAGACTTTATGTATCCTTAAAAGTTCTACAAAAAAGTCCGCGACACGATATATCTATCTTCTATATATTAGCAGATATAGTACCTTTTGTGTTTTAAAAATTATTAATTTTATATACTTAGGTTTACGTCATTATTTATACAACTAAACTTTAATCCTTATTAAAATAAATTATTTATTAATCACAAGGATATTATGGAGATAAGATTTGCCCTTTACAGTATGTTAATTACTTAAATAGTTTCGGAGATAATACAAAATTTCTAAAAGACGCAATAATTCCGCTTTATGACGCCCGGCGCTTTCATTTACGTAGTTCCCGTTCCCGTGTGAATATGGGGATCAAACATAGCCTATGACACTCGCAAATAACGTAGCTTTCTATTGGTAAAACAATTTTCCAAATCGGTCCAGTAAATCCAGAGATTACCTCCTACAACCACACGAACTTTACCTCTTTATATTATTAGCATAGAAGTCTCTATTTCTCTTGGACATACCACCACTCTCGAAGGACTGAACCGATTTTGCTAAGGGTAGGAGTAAGGTAGAGAAGTTACAGGGTAGGGTAGGGTACGGGTAGGGAAGCGTAGGGTTGTGTAGGGGTAGGGTAGGTTTAGGGACGGGTTTAGGGTAGTGGTAGGGTAGGGGTAGAGGTAGGGTAGTGGTAGGGTAGAGGTACGGGTAGGATAGGGAAGTGGTAGGGTAGGGGTAGGATAGGCGTGAGATAGGGGTACGGGTGGGATAGGGGTGAGAAAGGGATAGGGTACGGGGAGGGTGGGGGTAGGATGGGGGTAGGGTGTAGGTAAGGTAGGGGTAGGGTGTAGGTAAGGTAGGGGTAGGGTGTAGGTAAGGTAGGGGTAGGGTAGGGGTAGGATAGGGGTAGGATAGGGGTAGGGTGGGGGTAGGGTAGGGTAGAGGTAGGGGTAGGGTAGGGTAGGGGTAGTAGTAAAGTTGACATCGAAATTTACGCGGACGAAGTCGCGGGCGTCCGCTAGTTTTCATATAAATTAACTTTGTGCTATCTAAATGCATTTAAATAAGATTTTTAATTACTTGCATTTCATGCTCTAAATCAATCATTTAATGTTCAAAATCAGTTCAAAAAGCTTGGCAATAAATAACTCTATTTCGTTATTACAATTCTGTTTCAAATTAGTTTCGCATATGATGCATCAAAAGTCCCAAAGGAGAAGTATAATTGTACTAATACAATATTTACACACTCATAAACACCCTATTGCATTATGACCAGTGCGCATATTCATATAAAATGTATGAATCCAGAGGGATGTCTGATGCACACCATTGACGATCAATTTTTATCACATTTCTGCAGCACCCACGACTATAACTGATCGCGTACTGAGCTGCGTGCATGACGGCTCGACTTATGAAACGTCTTGGCAGACGTTTGCGCTGCAGAAACGTGAGAATAATTGACCGTCAATGGCTGACTTGATGCATCATATTTACTACAAAATTATAATTATATATACTTTGTAATATGTAGGCTTTACAAAGTAAAATGTCATTAATTTAATATTTTCATTTGATTATTAATTCTACATTTTTATTTCAGATGAATATAATAATTATTATATTATATTAATCTAGTACAGGTACAAGTATAATTAGAGAGGAAGCTTTAAAATATAAAATAATATCCAAATTCTAACAAAATAACATACAACGTTCTATATTTTTTTCATATTTTAAATCTTGTAAAATGGACAGGTAACATTAAATCGAGAAGCGGTTCAGTGAAATATTTATATTTTATCGAACAATTTATCGAATATCACTTCAAATTAAGCCCTAGCATATAGTGTTGTACGTTTTATACAAGCGTTATAATCGATAACAGTAATTTATTAATAATTAGTACGGGTAAATGAATTTACACTAATTAAGTAACATTATGATATTAATATAAGAAAAATCATGATATTAAATTCACAATGTGAAGATAGTTATTATATTTTTCGTGAAAACTCAGTATGTAATACCAGAAAATACACATAACTTACACTTCTAATAAAATTAATTGATTTTTAAGACAAACTAAAGCTTGTTAGATATTTAATATCATAAAATTTAATGCTGCTGATTATAAAAAAAATGTTGTTTTTAGATATTGATTTTTTTTTATTTTTTGTGATTTTCTAAAATATGCAGCATGGCGGTGTCAGCCTACGGTCAGTTTGACCTCCGATCTTCAGATAAGTAGCTTAATTTGCAGCGATATTTGGTAAATAGTATAAAACATTTCATAGTCAACTATCTAAGCCTTATGTCTATGATAATAATATATTTTAACATCTATATTTATACACGTATAAAAATAATATAACACCAAGAATGAAAGAGAGTGCCGATGATATGTGTTCTAGTGATTTTATGTTGAGATATAAAATTATTAACGCTAGTATATTTTGTTTTTTATTTATTTACAGTGATCATTAACTATACGATATTATAGAATTATACTTTTATAATATAAAGATGAAAAATGCTTGTTTAGTTATTCTACTTCATGTGTCGATAAAAGTTGTGTGTAAGTTTATCGATATTTAAGGTTACAACAATATATGAACTTATGAAGTGTTTTAACATAGAGTCCAAGCTCGAATCATGCCCAATGAATGATATATTAATTCTTAAGCGCAGTTTACATTGTTCTAAGTAAATCATCGAGTAAGTCAACTCTGGCTCGACTCAGGTAAGAGATTCAGCGCCCAATTGCCCGTAGGTATAGTGAGAAATGTAAACCTACCTATTTGAGGTCTTCTACTAAGCAGAGGCTTCAAAAGACATTTTGGTTTGAGGAAATAAGTTTCTGCGATACTTTATAAGGCCCACATACTCGTAGTAATATAATTATAGTCACAACACCTTACTTTTACCTTTTATGTTACCCACTCTTTTGAGCTCTCCATAAATATATATAATTGATTGGATCGTTGAACTGGAATGCTATTGGAGCAATGTGAGCAGGCTTTTATATTATTTGACTAACGAAGCATGAAATATTAAATTAATACTTAAGCATTCACATAATGTTTGCTTTGAATTATTTAATTAGGAAAAATGTTAAGTATTTGTTCTGTTTGATTGAATTTAGGGCAAATTCGTTGTAATCTACTTCCTTTGTGGTCGTCTACTGCGTGAGTTGAAGAATTGTTTCATTAACGTTTATTTTGGAACAATAGGCACAATATTTTCATTTTGAATCGTCGATTTTGTTATTATTTTTTTTAACATCATTACTTTTAAAGGTCAACGATTATAGCCAGGCTTCTTTCTTTCGAGCAATTGAATGCTCACCAGCTTACTCCAATATTTTTGATTACTTGTACTTTGTAGCGTTTATTTTAAAAGAGATTTCCAAGTGTATGCGTGTGTTGAAGCTAACATATTTCGAAATTCAATATATTTGTATGCTGTTAATTGAAGAAAAAATATTTAAACATTTATTTAAGAAACATAAAGGCCTTTTTAATTCAATTTATTTTCTAAACAAGCATTTTTCTGAAATGGACCGTTATGTCTAAAGGCATATGAGTATCTTTAATTATACCTATATATAGTTGAAGCACATAAATCCTAGCTGCAAAGCTGCTAGTTCCATATATGGTACTTTGATATCTGTTGTTATCAGTGATTGGAGCATCAAGTTTGACATCACAAAATACATTTCCTTTCTTTACTGTTATCATTATACGCGCAGTAAGCTCGTTATGAACGGTCTCGGGCTATTAATCATTTCCTATGTCAATTTCGCTTACACTTACGTTCCTTATATGGAACGATTTCTTATATTATACGATGTCTTTTATTGTTACTAGTAGTAACAATAAAAGACATCGTATATGTTTGTATTCTGTAATTCTGTCCTAATGAGTTAACAAAGTTTTGATACTAAACTAAATTTATGAGTTTTATGTTCTAAAAGGTTCTAAAAGGTCCAATTGGTACAAATAATATATTCACGTTAAATATTTACATCCTGCCGCATTTACTATCTAATGAAAATTTCCTTCATTAGTGTTTTTGTTCAATATATTTTGGCATTAACATTTTGTAATTATTCACAGTATTTTTCTAATATTTTATAACTCAAAATGAACAGTAAGCCATTTACCTTTGAAATATCCAGTTTATCTGTTTGTAGTTACTCCACCGATTTGAAAGACAGCTCAGCTGAACCAGAATGCCCTGTTTTATCCGATAACATACTTTACCAGTGAACTATTGGCATATTAAATCAATGATTAGTATATAGCGATAGAATGTTCCAGTTATGTCACAGAGATATTAAAAAATTCAAAAATGTATTGTGTGACGTAAAATACACTCCACGATCCAACAACATGTCAGTAGTGAAGTCGTTTAAAATATTTTTATCAATATGTTTGTGGGCAATAAAGAACAGCTCTGCAGCTAGGTTGAATCCAATAAAATTATGCTTTTAACTAGTTCCAACATAACTGAATGACTAGATAATGTTAGGTTAATATGATAGGCATGTGTCTATTAAGATACATCAATCAGATTTTACAATAACTTGATGCAATTGGTATGAGATTTCATACAAATTGAATAAAAGATATTAATTAATCGTCGAATTGTATAGTTCTGGAGTATTCAGTCAGTTATTACATTACGTATATGTCACATTTTCATACAACATTCATTTCGATGTAATATGAATACGTCACTGACAATACACTTGACTGATATTTCAAAATAGACCCTAAGTGACTATATAGAAACGGTAAAACATATTCTCGAATGAAATGAATTCTATATAAATCATAATGAGCAAGATAACGTAATATAGACCTTTATTCGTACAGCATAAAGGAAATTGATTGATGAGAAAATGTTATTGGCATCTGGAACCTTTTCTGTCCACGTCATATTTGTACGAGAAGCAGATGTCGATAACATTTCCGCTAGGGTTGTCATATCCAATTAATATTACATTAACGTCGTGTCAGAACAAAATGCTCATATAACATCTATAATAATTAATGTTTGCTTAAATAAAACAAATATGAGAAAAGGTAATTAGCACAATAAAACGTTTAGTGTGTAAAAGTAAGTTACTTAAAAGTTTAATATACTCGTATTAGGTAGGTACATAAAGGTCATAAATCATGCATTGACTTATTTAACAAGCTGTTTATTAATGCAAATATGAACTAGATTTTAAAGTAAGGCTCATAATTTTTTTTTTCAAAAATAGATGTTGAATTTTTTTAGGATGTTAATAAACATATTTAACAAATTACAAAATCAAAATTTATCAAATTGGTATTTCGTAAAACCGTGATACGTGATAGTAATACTAGTTAGATATGACACAAAAAAAACCATGAACATTAAATATTCTATAAAGTCACTTAGCTAAATGATTATTAACAACTATATTTAACTAAAATTCCAGAACCCTAATTCTCAATGACATTGAAATACTACGAAAAGTTTCAATTTACAAATTGAACCTTCCATTGTGACCTGATTTCAATGTCTAAGAGCTTTACGTTCCAGAATTATCAGCATTGTTTGGTAAAAATTACAATATAGTTACTTAACATGAATAAGTATATGATATGGATATGATAGACATTGGATAGATGTGATTATATTAAATATAAATAATAATTTAAGACTCGTGCCTTAAAACTCGAAAATATGCAACAGCCTTACAAAAGTCATTGTCACTTTACTAATTATTACATACATACGTATGTTAAAACATGTATGTAACCATGAGTAAGATGTACACGCAAATGTAGATATTTTATCTGAATCTTTCACTTTCTAGTGCAACACGACTTGTACACAATTTTATAGCTGCAATACAAGTCGGAGTCAAATGTATGGTCTTTTAAGGAAACTAATGTGAAAACTTTTACAACATTTCGTATCGTGTTAAATTTCGTTATGTGGAGCATATATGCCAGCAGCCATTACGCTTCGAGGTATTCCAGTTACACTTTGCTAGACAAATTTGAGTTGTTCCCATATCAATTGAAATTCAGTTGTAATTTCTCATCTTCAAACAAATCTGAGATTACCATAATTGGGACATTGCATTTTTTTGCAAAAGAATTATTTTGTAATCATCGGAATGAAGACTAAGTTGCTATACCTACGAGTACATAAATCAGATGATAGAGAACTTTAAGTTATTTATATTTGAGTTATGTGCTCCTTAAATTACAATGGACATTATGTTAGATATGTTGGTAATACTTTCATGGCACATTGTATTCTAGAGTACCATTTCCATTTCAATCTACTCGTATGACCCAAATTAGTTTACTGCCTACTCTTTCTTAAAAAACCTTTTCTTATTTTCGTGATTTATTGTGAATTTGCGAAAAGATCATATCACATAAAGTTTGTTGGTTTTAATTTTTTTTTATTCAATTGAGTATCAAATTCTTTACTTTTCTGACGGTGCATTCATGTTGTAAACACTCGTCGCTGGAACTGAATATTGTAAATTGAAATTGGATTTGCTTATGAGAATAAATTTGAACAAAAATAACAACGTAAAAAGGGATGGTGAAGTTTTAACAAGGCTTATGTTTAAAAAATATGTAGAGGTATTAATATAAAGGTCAAAATTTGCAGTCGATAAAGTTATTAGTAAAATGAAAAATGATAAAAAGCGTGGAAGAATGGAAAACGATGGGTAAAATGGATTAGTAGATAGTACGAATTTATGTCAATAACTTATGCTTCAACAATTTTAGTTAGTACTTTTATATGTAACACAATATATGGTAATAAAATTACGTACTTCATGAATATTTTTAAATTTAAAATAGTTTAGACTTTTCTTAATATACAACTTAAAACTATCACGGCCTTTAATGCTTAACTCTTAAAGTTCTGATGAATTGTATTTAGCAAAAAATACTTCTAATTGAATGTTCAATTTACATTTTTAATACACTTTTATGTATTACCATAGTTAATTTAATAGAAAATAAATTAGTATTATTAAATTGTTAATTACAAATTCAATTTTATTTTTAGCATTATTTTTCTAGGCTTTAGCCATTTTACCCAAATCGCTTTGATTCTAATATATTACAAATATAGCGTGCTTTCGTAATTCCAAAATAATTCTTAGTATACTATTGGTCTCTTTCACTAACTTAATAGTAATATTAGTTCGATATCATACAGTATTATTTGTTAATAACTTTATAACTGTTATTTATTATTCGTTATGTTGAAGCTGATGATTTTCTCTTTTCGATGTTGGTGTCCCTAAGTTTATTTTCATCAAGTGATTCTATTTTATGATTTCTAAGGAGAGGTGTCCTTGCATCTGTCTTTTCTTCTATTTTGTCATAATGCTCGCTGTTATAATCATTTGCCTTGACTGTGTTATCACTTTCAACCGAATCGTGTCTGCTACAATTTTTACTTTCTTCAGTGGGTTTTTCTTCTGGTCTTTCAGTGTGATATGCCATGTTATCGAAGCACTGTGCTGGCACCAAGTTGACTGACTTCATCATCGGTATAGCTATTGCTAGAGCGGGGCTCATATCGCGAGGGCTTGGAGTAAGGCGGGTTGCTACTGTTAAATCCATTCCCGGCATTAGGCTTGCGACTGTAGAAAAAAGAACACAATTAGATTCTAGATTGCATAGTGTCGTAATTAGGTTTGAAGAAAGAAGCTTAAGCATCAGTTTTCAAGAACACAGATAACCGTCTCTAGAATTAACGTTAATCTCTCAACATGGGACGACAAATAACAATTACTGGTGAAATATAACGTGACAGATTAAAGCCAACTCTAGTAGACGAGTTTACTTAAAAGATTACAATTGCTCAGTCAGCGAAAATACTTGGGTTGGATTAGTTTCTCTTTCATTGGAGTAAAAGTTATATTTTGGTTACTTATTTAAACATCAATAATGTGAGCATGCGACATTTAGATATCTTCAAGTTAGTAAACGTATAAAACATTTTACGAGTAAAGAAGAATTTAAGGTATGAAAAACATTGAAAGCTTTCTGAGTAACATCTACCCAAAAGGTTACATCACAAAGGCATAGATTTTGACACTTATATTTAACACTGAGGACACTTACAGGCCTAGCACGAACTTATACTCCTTGCCACGAAAGAAGTCCCGAAGACGCGTCGCTAACGTCTTAATGGCATTAACATTTGGTAATGGCGGTCTTATTATGTCAATTTTAGTTCAAGGTTTAGCCACGGAACTCCTTTCGTGGCGCGAAGTGTAATTATGGAATTGCCGTTGTTGTTACTGGCTAAATTTATATTTGTTTGTAGTCCACAGACAACAGTCAGCCAATCGGGAAGTGTTTTGCCATTAAAATTTCATCTGTCAAAGTTCAGTGCTAACCCTCAATATTACACAAAACTGACAAAACTCTCACAAACGAAACAATATTTAATGATTTATATAATATTTTTGAATGAATACTATCGCGTTTATGAAAATATCTTGAACTAAAAACATTTTTTTAGAATTGTGACAGATATAATTTGTATTCTCTATTTTATATGTATGGAGTTGTTAATACATGTCATTTAATTCTTCCATACAAATATTATATTCCAGAATTATGTATGTATGTACCTATACAGCAAGAATAATTTACTTTAGTAGATCCAAAGACCTTACGTTTGTAGACCTTTGATCAAAAGGAATATCAAATTAAGAACAAAAAATTGATATCTTTTATTTCTTAATTCACGAAAAAAATTGTTTAAATTAATTCCACGCATATTAAAATTTTAATAGGATTCTCTCGTCACTCCGTTTTGTTCGACTTTGTCTTTCATTCAGGCTCTGAGAGATATCTTTGGAGGAAAATGTTTCGGCCTTCGCCATTATCTAAATTGAGATAAATCTTTAGAAATGAGTAACAAAGCTAGCTTCACGTTCCGTTTAAGTCATGACACGATGAAAGCAGCTTCCCTTGAAGATATAGGTGCCAATAAATAAAACAATTACACAATATACAATATGTAAAATCCGCTCCGTTTAAGTTTGCAATATTCGAAGAGTATATTTGCATCAATCTACAACAACATCTGATATTTTAACATTTAATCTACAATTTAGTTTAAACGGTACGTTTCTAAATGTTCATATTGTTTTATCCCAAAATTCATAGAAATGATTGAGGCTTATGATTTGTACCTCAAGTAGATATGTACATAGTAGCGTATTGTAGGATAATATTTTCTACTCTACAATATGCCATAATTAACAACATCAAATCTTCACAGTAGCTTGACTCGAAATTTGACTCGTATTTGAGTGTCTCTCGTTCGTACCTAGGTGTGAAAAGGTTTCTTATTGCTGAAATGTTACTAATAGTATGTAGTTGAGTTTGTACTAGTACATTATTTAGTTTGTTTAGTACATTATTTACATGACAAAACATATTATTCTTTTGTTTTCTGAAGCTACTCTCTTTGTCTAATTGAGATTTGAAGTCGCGATAGTATTCAAGGTGAACTCAGAATTTGTTAGAAATTTAGTATTTGTTTCTTTTTTCACAAGTAGGTACACACTTTGTGAACTGCGTTATAATATAAATAGCTACATATTTAAATAGTCCCAATAAACCCAAAACCAGGTCCGCTACATGCAGACTCGATCTCTCTCATCGATCATCTCATCGATCAATCTCACAAGACACCTATGTCTAGTATCGCGTTCATCGGCTGTTGGTAATGATGATTTTTATATACATAATTAAAGTTCACAATAATATCAGTTCTCAAAGTGTGCACCATTCTAAAGATAACCGCACATCTATAAACATCGATGTCACACGTAGCGGACGTTTGTTGAATTCAAGTCACATTTTCAATGCCTGAGTTAAATTATACTTTACTTTACGACACTTACAATACATAAATAAATTGCAATTTACCGTACAAACTAGACATATTCTTGCGGCACCGCGAGAAAGTGCTTTTTTTAGTATAAAACGGAAAATATGTGTCTTTATTATCAGGATTTAATATTTCTAATCAGGAGATAGATATTTCACAATGTTCAATTTATAAATGCTGAGACATTATTGACTTTTTAAAAAGAAAACAATAAAAATTAGTAGTGATATACATTATACACAATTTAAAAGAAGAAACATAAGTGGTCGATCCAACTCCACTAGCTAGACATGTTTCTTATCTTACAATATCCCTAGTATAGAGACACGAAAATGTAGCAAAAGAAAAGTATTGTTTTTTGCAGATCACAGAAGTTCGCAAAATAATATTTTATTCAGTATTATTCAATATTGTTGTTTAACATGCGATGTTAAAAATCGATTCACTTGCATCCTATATCCTAAGAATCACAGTAAGCTTTTTAAAATCAAGTATTGGGATTAATAGGATGTAGGATATAGTAGTATCGTAATCTCGTTTGAAAGCGCGTGCGGTTAGTACGGATTATGCTGATAGATGTGCAGTCAGCTTAAAACAACTAAACTTGTACCGCCTTGTTGAGTAGTGCCGGGATTTCCTGTGGTGTTGAGTTACAAATGGTTGGTGTTTGTACGTGGTTGCCTGAAAGTATACTGTTGTATGAATATTATAACTAAATATATAATTAGATAATAATAATTATTCAAATATTACGAAGAGTTAAGTATAAGGTGTCTCTTTTCGATATATAACGCCTTATAAGAATACTTTAATGGATATAAAAACTAACGAAAATAGTTACACTCAGATAATTTTATACAATAAAAATCTCAAAAAGTGTAGACAAAAAGTAAAATCCCGTATTGATCTGTACTACCTACTCGTATATCAAAACGCTATACTTTTATAATATACTCAGAGGCAAAATTATCCGCCCACTTTAATATACTCGCGTCATATTAAAAAGGGCGGATATTTGTGCCTCTGATATTAAAGAAACTTAAATTAACTCTTCGTAATACTTGATTATTTTTTTCGAAATATAAATATACTCGTATATCTTACGGATGTATTTTACTGTGGCGTACTTTTACTTAAAGAAATAAGAAATAAATATGACAGCAAAAATCGTGTTTTACGGGGAAGTATATGACATTCTATTAAGCTGAGTGGCACAAATATTGTGATTGACTAACACTTGGGGAGAAACATTCCATTTTTGTAGTTATCATCCCATTTCTGATATGGCACTATATGGGGATAACAGGTAATCTGCTTGGATATTCGCTAACTTGATGGGCTTAGCAAAACGAATGTCATGCTAATTTCATATTTCTTATATTCGCTGCTTTATCTGCTGCTCACCGAACAGCATTTCTGTATCTTGGTCCAAAAGGCATGGTTCTCAATGTAAATACAGGATTAACACATACGCCTATAGCTGATAAACACAGAGCTTTACTTTATAGGATGTGTACTTTACATGCTATGCGAAGTGATACCTTGTTTATACAATGGTTATATTAACCGTCACATGGGGTTATCTGCTTGCTCCGTCTACCATTACCATAACAGCATAAAGAACTCAATATCTAAAATATGAATTTAGTAGATTTAATTTCTTAGAAACCATCGACTTAGCGAATATTCCAAAGGAAATTTTGGCAGTTGAATGTGTCTGTATGAATCGTAAACATAGCTAA
Organism: Bicyclus anynana; assembly: GCF_947172395.1. NCBI lineage: Eukaryota > Metazoa > Arthropoda > Insecta > Lepidoptera > Nymphalidae > Bicyclus > Bicyclus anynana. The sequence goes on from NC_069101.1 coordinate 1,136,731, forward strand.
ATGATTTACGAACAACTATTCAACAGTTGATGGTAAGATTTATGAGCAAACTATTATGGTAACAATACCATAGAAGAGAAGAATTGTACTAGTACTTAAGTACTATTAAACTCACAGTAAATGAATTTCTATTCAGAAGGTTAGTAAGAAAGAAAGTTGATCTTAAAACAGAACCATTAAAATTGTTTAAAATACGCTTATAATTGTTGTAGTTATTATAGTTTATCGTTGTTGTTACAAACATTAGAAATAAATGAAGCAGAAAGAATATGAATCCGTGAATAAATTCGATAAACGGATAGCTTAGCAAGTCGATACAATTAAAATTCTGTAATCGACAGACACGTAATGAGACTGAAGCTTTAAATGTTGATTATTACAATAACTATTAAATATAGAGTGGACTAAAATTTGATGTTGTAAAACTCATTGGTACGAATATCATTAATACAATACAATTTTGGTGTAATATACAAAGGAGTAAAATTTGATGCCACAAAATGTATAGTCAGAAATGATTGTAGCGTTACCAAAACTCATTATGTACAGGCTAATGTGAATTGGAATTGCTAGATAATGTTATGCACATGAAATACGAGTAGGTAGGCTACTATAGCACATAATAGTTCAATAAGGGAACTATAGACATCTAAAAGCAGTAAGGAACAGGTAAAGCAAAACTAAACTATACAAGCCCCACTGAACATTCAATTCTCGAACCTTCCTGTCTCATCGGTGATTAGGACCTACGTTGAATCCAAGTGCTGCGTTTGGTTGAGATGCCTTGTTTGGTGCAAGTTGGTGATAAAATTAATGATCATATTAATGTGTTAGAGTTATTAACATTCCCATAAGCTATATCCGTTCGTGCAGGCGATATAGAAGCCCGTTCCTGGAGCCAGTCAGTGTGTCGCTTTTTAAAGCATATTTAAATTTTTTCTTTTGCAGTTGTTTGGTGTTGTTTGGATCATAGCTTCAAGTTCGCTACGATCACCATCTGTGGAGGATTACACCGCGTAAGCTGTTAGTTACGTGAGCACCTAAAACTATGTTACATTTACAAGGGATATTTTTAGTAAAACAACATTATATTAGTTGTGTCTAGGTTAAAATGGTAACAACTAATAAAACCTCAATCAATATATGTGCCAATTATAGATATTTACAAAGAGTTTTGATATTATAAACTAAATATATTGGACGGCTTTGTCTTAATATATGAAAATCAATTCTTGTTCGTTAGTATCGCTCAAACTCAAAAACGGCTTGATTTGATTTGATATTTTGTTTTGTCAAATAATGGAGTAGTTTAAGAAGAAATAATAATCAGGAAAAATACAAAGTAACTAATAGAGTTAGTTTTATCAAGCGGTATGAACCTTTGCATCTATTAATATAATGAAAGAGGTAAATGAAAACATAAATTCTTATTACATTATGAGAAAAGGAGTTAAGGAAAAGTAGAAAATTATTGGAATGATGTAATAATTTTATTTTTATTGGACTCTTTGATATCGTTATCAAATATGAAACATTTTATATGTTTCATATGTTTTTATACAAAGAAAATAAAGCCTGTAATAAATATAATATTTGGTGTGTCTACATATTATTCAACGTCGCAACGTATTAGCGGCAATATTTGACGTTATAGAGGTATTGAGGTTGTGTATTACAATAGCATGAAAGGTTTTCGGGTCAACTTAAAATAAAGCTGGGCTAACCTATTTTCTTCGGAATCGATTGCCTTTATCCTTTGTTATAAATACGTTACATTAATACTAATCGGTAACACATAAAATTTTGTATCATTATGTGACATTTCGTTTCAGTAAACTCGCTGGCTCATCGCTCTAAATAGGATTTTGCTAATCAATTTGTTTGTCAATTGGTTTATTGTTCTGTGTTAGCATTTCGGGGATATCAGCAATTATTCTATAGTACCTTTGTTTGGATGCATGCCATTTTATTTCTAAACATGAACTAATCTCATTATTCGTTTTACGCAATTGATATAAAAGTACCTAGAGTTCAGAATGAAAAGCAGATTGAACACAAAATATTGAATTTACAAAAGTTTAAATGCAATATCAATTATAAATATCGTTTTCAAGAATGAGGTAAAGAAAGATGAAAAGGTTCGACAACGACCAAGAATTAATTTAGATCATAATAATGATATTTTTTGGGGGCAAAGAACAACACTGGTATATTATCCGATCCGATATAGAATCCGATAAAATATGTTTCTACTTATTGTATGGTTATGTATTTTACTAGTAATATCCCTTGATTTTAAATTAATTTTATTAGCGTGTTATCTAGTAAGTTATAATACAGCTGTATTTATTAAAATCTTCAGTAAATCATACATACTAATATCACAAAAATATAGCATTGTAGCTTATCAATAAAATTATCACAATAAATGTATTTGTTTTGATTTACTGAAAATTCCATGAGACTTTCAAGTCTTTAATTAATTTCGTTGTTAATTTTGAAAGGTGATTTTGTTTGAGTAAAATCTGTAATAGAATATTTCCTTGCCAATTATGTTGTGCCAAATAAGTTGCCAATAACCCCTACCAGTTTCCATAAATGTGTTAGTTTACATAATATTTTTAGTATTATATTTATAATACAAATTTATAAATAATAAATTATAATTTTAGTAACATTTTATCATAGGTTAATAAGATATTATTTTATTTCGTTTACAAGCTTCCTTCAAAGCTTACCCATGTTAGGTCCTATCATGTCTTTTGGATGGTTTGTCTTAATGGCATTCATTCTTCGATTTACAGCTTGTGGACCCATACCTGGTGCAATGGGTCCTGCTGGACCACCGGGCACTCCTGGAGCACCTAAATAATCAAAATTATCTATTAATAAACTCATTTTACATTATCTATTAAGTTATTTAGAATGTCATCATTAAAAATCCTAGTGAACTGAAATTTTTTCCATAACAAGCTAGTCACAGAAAATGAATTCCTTGTGATTTTTTTATGAAATCACTGTCAAATCCAATATTTTCCTCAATGCTGGAACAGGTAATAGTTATTTCAAGTATTATAGATACTCAATATTGACCAATAAACAAAACTTACTGAATTCGATAGCGTGATGATCTTAAGTCTTAATTTTAATTATTTGCAAGGGTTAATTTTACTTATTTATGTTTCTAATTACACACATCATTACGATGTTTCACTATTTTAGAGTGACTAGTACCTCAACCACTTGAGCATACCCAACCCAATAATTAAAAGAGTTACAACAATCCTGTTTTGTATAGTAGATACCTACCTATAAACTGAAAAAATAATAATAATTAAATATTGATTATCTTACGCATCGGTGGCCTGGTCGGCTCCACGTTGATGACTCTTCGCCTCTTCTTGGGCAGCTTAGCTCTCGCCTGCGTGTGCGAGTAGTACATGGCGAAGTTTGACACTATGACGGGCACGGGCAGCGCTATCGTCAGCACCTGAGATGTTCATTATTGTGTTATTCAAATTCATTAGATATGGCAGCGTTACGTTGTATAACTTCAAGAATTTTCGCATAACTTATGAAAAGGGAATAATTGGTTAAATTTTAATTTTCTTCGTGAATTGACGAATCCGAGCGACAATTTAACAGATTCTTCGAATGTTTTGCAAGTGAAGATGCTCTTATTTTAGACTGTGACGTTCATAGATTTTCTGTTACGTTCCAATAAAAAAAACGTTACGTTCAAATTTTTCACGCAGAAGAGCTAAATAAATTAACTATTCCTATTGAAATTATTTAAATTTCTATTGGTTTTCTTTCTTCAAAGAAATTCTCAGTAAATATTAGTTGGACAATCTTTGGTACTACTATTATATAATATATTACAATCAAGATCAAACCATTTTCCAAAAATATACATGTATTACTTTATAATCTAAAGTTAGCGATAGCCAGATATTTGTTGCCTGCCGATTGGTTACGATGATCTAAACTATAACTTTAAATAACTAAAGATAGTTGCTTATCTAAGGTTCTATATTAAAATTAGGAAGGTTATGCCATCAAAGGTAGTTCTAACATAAAATGATTTGTTGGCTCTAACATAAAAAGATCAAAATATTGATTTACTTACACCAGCCAACGCGCAAAGTGCTCCGACGAACATACCAACGTAAGTCTTGGGCGCCATGTCACCATACCCCACCGTCGTCATGGTGACCAGCGCCCACCATAACCCCAGTGGTATGCTGTTGAAGTCGTTGTGCGGATTTGTCTGTATCCTCTCCGCATAGTACACCAGGCTCGCGAATATCACAATACCGAGCACTAAGAAAAACACTAAAAGCGTCAACTCCTTGGCGGACGCCCTAAAAGTCTGAATGAGGATCTTAAGGCCGGACGAGTGCCTTGTCAATTTAAACAGTCTCATTATTCTGATGATGGAGAAGAATTCTAAAATGTCAGCGTTCTCGACGTGAGACGCATACTTCTGGAGGATCAAGTCGATGTAGAAACTCATTGTTGCGATGTAATCGATGATGTTGACGGAGGATTTGATGAATTCGCACTTGTTGGGGGAGGAGATGAACCTAACGAGGATTTCGAGAGTGAACCACGCGTTGCACACACATTCGATGTAGAAGAACGCTACGTGGGCGTTTGTTTGCACTTTGTCCAACGCCCAACTCTGCGTTTGGTTCGCGGTGGTCACTGTATAGTTTCTTATCACTGGCACTCTCATATCCGGATGCGTTTTCAGGCAGAACGATATGATTGATACACAAATGAAAAACACTGATATCACACCGATAATCTGAAAGGAGAAAACAGTTGGTAATTTTATTATCATACTTTAACTAATGCTTAATTACATGAAATTCTACCAAAGGAAATGATTGATAAATGAGCAGATATATTTGTAAGATATAATATTATTTAAATTGACGTTATCGTTACTTGAGAAGTTCAGTAACTTGTTGAAATCGTCGTAAAAAACCAATTACGTAAACACGCTTTCGCTCACAATGTAGAGACACAAAAAGAGCATGATTAATTTTAATAACATAGTAAGAATGTTCTTTGTAATGATATCTAACATGCCATTGATTGATTGTCTTTTGTTTTTTATAGGGTCTGGTTGGCGTCACCACTACAATCATATTTTTTTCCAAAGAAAACCAAAATAAATGTTCTCACCTTGGCAGCATTAGAACTATACGGCTCGTCGAACAGTGACCACATCTGAGGCTTGAGTTGTTGCCACCACGACACCGTGCCGTTGTAGTAATCCTCTTCGAAGCCAAATTTGCGCGCCACCTCCTCATCAGATGGCTTCTCCGTGTCCAGGTCCAAGCGGTCCAGGACGGCCAGGGTTTCTTGTGTATCTCGATGCTAGAACAAATACTTACATGTAACTTATCACATAACCAAAACCAAATTTAATATAGGTATTAGATGAACCGTAGTTTCATCCACGTAGTTCTCGTTCCTGTAGGAATAAAGAGATAGAATACATCTACTCACGAATAACTTTGCTTTCTACTAGTAAAAGAATTTTTAAAATCGGTTCAGCAGATTCAGAGATTACAAACCCCACTACCTTATAAAGTTTATTGATGAGAAAAGTTGAAGTAAAACTCTGACCGAATTTCAGGTACATCGAAAATAAAGAATACAAGTTATTGGACTGTAATCACACCAGCTCAACAACAGTATTGTAGCAGCGTTGTGGGTGTCAGCTCCATATACCGTCTTCCTATCATATCTACAAGGACCGTTAAAATAGGCTGATAATGTAGAAATGATCTTCGATTAAAGAGACCATTCGATTCGGAGGGCGTAGGTCCGAATTCGGTATAGGGCATGCACCTCCAACTTTTCATTTGTGTGCATTTTAAGAAATTTAATATCACGTGTCGCAAACGGTGAAAGAAAACATCGTGAGGAAACCTGCATACCTAAGAATTTTCTTAATTCTCTACGTGTGGTGAAGTCTGGTGGACTAATGCCTAACCCTTCTCATACTGAGAGGAGACAGTGCTAAATAGTGAGCCGAATATGGTTAAGAAACACACCTGAGGTTAATAATAATCTAGTCGAAGACGGTACTTAGCTGGGAACTTTGACGTTAACAAGGAAGCTGTATGCATAAATCTGAATTTCAATCAAAGTTTTACAGTTTTAAAAGCTTTCAGGTTTTTTAATTTTTAAAAAGATCCGGCAGCTACGAATATGCGTGATAACTTTTAAAATCCTGACACCATTTTTAATTACTTACCTGATCCTTTTGAAATTTTAATTAGCAAAGCTTATAATTACATTCTTTATAGATCACGACAGAAAATAAAAAAAATATTATTTCGTACGATTCGTTAAGATCAGCCTTTTAAAACGTTTCATCAATAATGACCCTTTTTATTTTATTCAATGACAAGTTAACCCTTGACTGTGACCAAACCTGATGTTTAGTGACGACGCAGTTTAAAATGGAAGCAGGCTTACTTGGAAAAGGTTCAAGTTTATTCTACCCATACCTCTGTCGATGTCTATGTACCTATACCAACTCTATCTATCTTGCATGTCTCTCAACAAGACTTTACTTCATGTCAACACTAAAAAAGTGAAAAGTAGCCTATGTGTTAATCCAAAGTAAAACTTATATCTATTCCAAATTTCAGCCAAATCGCTTCAGTAGTAGCGGCGTAAGAGTAAAAACATAAAAAAAAAACATCCATACAAACTTTCGCGTTTATAATATTACTAATATTATACTTTTGTTTAGACACATATTTATGTAATGTGTCTGGAACTTAATAGTTTCTACAGTTGGTGAACTGATCTATCATATGAGAATATAACAAGCAATTGTGATACGGTGTTTACCAAGTGGGGCTAATTCAGAAACTTGCTAAACGAGTAGCCTCATCTATTCAATCAGCTGTAACCAAATTAGGACTTTCAAAGTTACTAAGCAATCAATCGTTAGCGTTGGTTTCACTTAACTGTTTGTTTAAATTAAGGATTAGAGCGAAACAGAAGGTTAAATAATGTAACCCTTAACAAGTATCGTGAATTAAACATTCTTAACTGGTATTGTGGCTGCTGCACGCCCCGCCGATGTTTTCTTTATTTCCTGACAAACATTGCCTCAAGTCATTGCATTGCGGCAAGTCCGAGACTTTCAGCTCTGCGTCACTTTTCAGGATACAGTTATGGGCAGTTAGCGAACGCTCGCGACTTCGTCCGCGTGGAATTTAGTTTTCCACAAATCACCTAGGTTCTCATAGCTCTCAGAAGCTTTAAACTTACTAGTATTATTATTTTATTATAATAACTTTCATGTTCCCAGTCGACCTGCTATTCATACGTCATGTTCCACCTCATTAATTCTGTGACATTTAATTTCACGGCCCCTACCAATGGGAATAATTCTTCGACATAATTTAAAACGCCGTAACTTTACCAATTTGGAATGAACCCGGGAATGTTTTATTGTTAGTAGGCTTGTTGAATTTTATTTTTGGCGAAAAAAATCAGTATCATATAAATCAGAAGCAGAATATTCGATTTATTGTTGGTTCATTTTTATCAGCTTGTTTTATCGGCCTTCTACAGGATCAGTCTTCTTTAATGAGTGGGAATATAGAACGTAGACCTACCACGCTGTTTCGATGGAATGGATGACCAGACCTTTGTGATTGGTAAGCTGAAAGTTTGTCAGATTATGGTTCCTACCATAGGTTAGTTTTGTAGGTAACTATTAAGTTTGGATAGTGACGGATTTGGGAGGTAGCTGGTTTCAAATTACCACCATATTATTATTGATTTTTCAACGGCAGTGATGTGTGACTATATTGCCCGTTCATTTATTCAAAAAATTAATGAAAATTCATATAAAAAAGGATCAATCTCATTTCTAAACTTTCATGTTTCAAAAACCGGCCAACCGGTCTTGGCGGTTGCAGCTCAGTCATGTCAGCGTTGCGTCGACGCAGCGTGTGAACACTATGATTATCAGTATGTAAAACGACAGAGCGTCAGTGCTGCGTCGACGCAACTCTGACGCAACGCGCTGTGTGGACTGGCAGTGAAGCAGATCTTGCGTCGGTTACCTAATCCCTTCAACACGGCACTCATGGCGCTCATCCGTGCGGTCAGGCGGTATCCATAAGCGGATTACATACAAGTCAATGCGAGGAGTAAAGTCAGCCATTGATGGTCAATTATTCTCACGTTTCTGCAGCGCAAACGGCAGCAAAGACGTTTCATAAGTCGAGCCGTTGTGCACGCAGTAACACACAACCAATTATAGTCGTGGGTGCTGCAGAAACGTGAGAATAATTGATCGTCAATGGCGTGCATAAGATTCGTTTCACTGCTTGCCACAGTAGTGCGCGGCGTAGTGTATAATGGCCTTACTACAAGGAGTTTTAGTAACTAGAACTCATTCATGGAAGTACTACTACATTGATTATGAAATGAAAATATACCTTATTTTACACCACCAAGAACATACAATACAATATGCAATATACGAAATGCATAAATATTAATTTTCATTCTCTCTTTCGACTTTCGTACAAACTGTAAATCCCTGTTTCACTTCCTTCTATTTATATTTCCAAATTAAAGCCGATGTTCTGCTGCAAGGTCTAATTTATGCCTTTTCATTGTAAACCACAGACAGACAGACTTTCTTATTTATAATATTATTATTAAACATACTGTTAGCTTAAATACACTGTAAAGAGTTTGTCGCTACATTTTTTCTTTTCAGCAAACGAAGCGGAAAATCAAATTTCAAAGTTTTTTACATTTGAATAAATAAATTCGCAAACATGAAAAAATCTCCAGCGAAGTTTTTCAATCCAATGAAGTCTATTCACATGAAAAATATTTGCAAAATTCAGGAAATTAAATACCCACAGGAATTAACAGTTTGAAACTGAATAATTCATGAAATGAAAACATCATGTACTTTTTCCACGGTTTTATAATATCTAGGGATAAATCAGCAAATAGAAAAAAGATAAGTATCGAGAAATTCTTTTGCCACCAATCTCGCAGGACCCAGGAATTTTCCGGAATAAAAGCTTTTGTGTTAATCCAGGTTATAATAACTCTTTTCTAATTTGCAGTTAAATGTGGCAGTAGTTTCGTGAAGGAGTAATTAACACAAATACATACATAGAAACTATCTGTTATCGCCGCATTGCAACGACTTGCGGTAGGGACGGCTTCAGTGTGCTCGTGGCGTTCGAGCCGTCCACATCTCTTGTTGTGTACTTCTTTATGGGTTACTTGGGAAAAGCGGGAAGAGTGACTTGAATAAAAAAGGGGAGTGTTTGTTAACAAGGCGCCTTTAACCCTACACACAACGTTCACAAGTGCGTGACTTCACTCAAGGTCATTCTCTGCCATTCTAGAGTCTTATTTTGGTTACAGTTTGATTTGTTAATTAAGGTGTCCTGACAAATGTTGTGAATCATAACCTTTGTTCCAAATTAGTTTTCTTATTTTAGTAATCTCTTCTGAGTCTGCTAAAATATCTAACTATTACTTATTAAGAACTTTGTGGTAATCTCTGGATCAGAACCGATTTTTAAATTACCTTTAACACAAGAAAGACACGTTATTTGTGAGTGTCATAGGCTATATCATATTATATCCTCGTTTTACACGGGAACGGGAACTACGCGGGTGAAACCGCGGGGCGTCGGCTATCATGTTATATTTCTACTAGTAGCAAAACGTTTCGCTCTTTTGTGCTTTATTTAAAACTACAAAACCCGAGCAATTTTCATTTTCTATCCTCCAGGCTTAACTCGAGACGGGCTTAGTGAACTGAGGCTCATTTCGAACAATTCAATTTGAAGAGAACTTCTGGTGAAGGATCTCTAAGAAATATTCCACAGCCTTTCAAGGATTTAGTGTAGCACAATATTGGGTGCCTTATTTCCCTACAAAATTATTAAAATACAAAGCCAGGAAGGACCGGTTTCTAAGCGGTTGATCATAATTTTATAAACAATCAATTAGACATTGACTGTAATTTTACTTGATGTTATAATTGTAGCTCTCTAATGTAATAATAAGATACAGTTTCTTCAATCACTGTTTACTCGTCTAGGCTTAGGCGCAAAATATAATTCTATGCATACTAACATATTCCGTTAAGACATATTATGTTACATATTTTATTACACTAGTGACATATTTTATTTTATTAGAATATTTATCATACGACATAATGATATATTATATATTAGTTTATTTTATGATTTTTATAATTATTATATAATTTGTGAATTATGGTTTAGGTATTAGTGTGTAGTTATTTGTATGTATGTATAATGTACATTATTATTACGTACAAACCACCTACAGTTGTCTTAATAAGTTCCTAAGCCTAAGGTTGCCTGGAAGAGATCGCTACTATAACGGCGATAAGGCCGCCTTTTGTATTCTACTTTTCCTTTTTGTTTCTGTTTTGCTTGTTTTCTTTGATTTATTGTGGTGTACAAACAAAGAGTATTAAATAAATAAAAAATAAACGTACCCCTAAAATCTATAATATGTTGAGGTTTCCAAATATTTTTAATATCGTAAACCTTAAGTTTGATAGGAAAACTCTGAAACATTCTTTATATCCACGTTATATAGGTAGATGTAGGTAGAACTGTGTATTGAAATTGAGACAAGTGATTGATGTATTAGGGTCTTTATTAATGAAAATTCCATAACCTACTTAAGGAAACCCTCTTCAGAAAACGATCAACGATTTTATAATTTATTCACTAACCAGCGTTTCAGAAACCGTCCGTAAGTGTTTTAAGGTGTCGAAGTAGATGACAATCACTTTGATGAATTATGCTGAGCATAATCATGGTGGCAAAGGTAATGGGTTAACGCTCGATCATATAGAAATCTAAAAAGATATGACTGTATGTACCAGTCTATCTACTCCTACTGTTTGAATGAAATACGTTACACGTGCGTTACGTGTAACTTACGGGTACGTGACGTCACGGATACGTGGTTTTTACAAAAAAAAAACCATTTTCAAGCCCTGTTAAATTTACTGAATAAAATCACGACTATTTCACTATTTTAAAACACTTAAGTAAAGTAAATCACTGTATACAGATTATCCAGGTTTCTAATAACAATTATTGTATCCACTTAATTATCATAAACTAGACGAAAAAAAATCACGTTAATTTACTTCGAGCTTACTCGTAGCTCGCTCAGAATGGTCCTGCCTCTGCCTACTCATAAGAAAAACACAAACAAAAACACGCACATTTCATGCTATGATTTTATATAATCATAATAAAAGCTTGGACCACAAAGTGCACTTCCCACTTTTCGATCAACATGAAAGTTATAGATTTCTCATTTACGGCCCAAAGTTGACATTACGCGTCCACAAACTTCACTCGCACCGTTTCGTTATCGAAAAACGCTCGCTCGTAAAAAGGAACGTCACGGCTTATTGATGCCTTTTAACGATACAATAACGTTCCGTAATACGTAACTTTTATATTAGTACTACAGCTGGTGCGGGGCTACATAGAATGTTGTTCTTGTCATATTACTCGTGGGATTATGTTAGTTAAAATAACAGTTACCTACCAATAATAGAGTTGATATTATATTGGAATTGTGTATTGCTAAACTAAGTTGTATTTATGAAGATTTTCTGAAGGTAAATATTTTTATTGGCTATGGGAACACCTACATAGAAGATTTAAAAATGTGCGTTAGATATTGTCATTCGAACTTAGGTTACGACTAAAGGTCGCGTTCCATACGGTAAGTAAGTAATGGTTGGGACGTGGACGGGACGGGACGGGATGGGACGGGATGGGAAGGGATGCGATAGAGTGTGGCAGTCACCTGTGTGTACGTCATCCAGCAGCACGGCTCCACCTGGTTGGCGTCCAGTCCCCAGAACTCCAGCTCTTCCTCGAACAGCGGCCCGCATACATCCGTGGGGTAGTGGAGCTTGCCGGTTCTAGAACATAGAAGAAATCATTATCATCCATCATCATCATCATTTGTAGAAACTTCGTGACTATTCTGAGCCGTGCATCCAGCGACTCCCTGTGACTTTGGGGACGTATGATGTCGTCGAAAAAAAATTATAATAAACTAAGATATAACCGACCAAGTGTGAGTCGCACCTTCGCACCAAGTGACCATGAGATATTGTGTGTGTTTGTGAAGTTAGCAACAAATGACTGCGCAATGAATCAAAACGGTATAAACGGCGCGGACGGGAAGTGTTCGCGTCTGTACGAATGCGCAAACTTATTCCACAGCTAACTTCACAAACACAAAGATCTGTGGCGAGCACTGTACCTACGAAAAAAAGGTAGCCTTCCGTTCTTGGCGACCGCGACCTGCGACCGTGCGACCCACTGCTTAGTATCTATACTAATATATAAAGCTGAAGTTTGTTTGTTTGATTGAATGCGCTAATCTCAGGAACTGCTGGTCCGATTTGAAAAATTGTTTCAGTGTTAGATAGCCCATTTATCGAGGAAGGCTATAGGCTATATATTATCTCCGTTTTCCTTCGGGAACGGGAACCACGCGGGTAAAACCGCGCGGCATCAGCTAGTGAATTTATATGGAGCACTAAACAAAGCCCGCACCGCGTCGCGCGACCACTTATGTTTAGTGCTCAATATAAATTCATATTCGCAGGTCGCGGTCGCGCATCACGGTCACCAAAATTGGAATGCTACCTTTAAACGACAATAAAAGAAAACTAGCTATTCTAAGAAAAAGATAAACAGATAAAGCTTCTGATTGCAAAGTCGATCGAGACACGGTATAACGCGTTAAACTTTAAACTTGCAAAGTTTTAGAACAGTTTCCACCGCATAAGTTTTGTTTGAGTTACAAAGTTTCAAACTTATAGGGTCTCCGAGCCAACGTTTGAATTAACTATGGGCGGAAAAGTGCAAAGTTTGTGTCGTTCATTAATCGTGTTAATTTGCCGCCATTTCAATAATGGAAGCCTGCGATAGATGTACTTCATTTTATATATCTGGTGAAAGTTGGCTAACCCTTGGTACTACCATAGGATACCGTAAGTACGGTAAGCATTAGGCTATTATAGGATTAAAAAGTAATTACAAATGTAAGAAAACTAATGTCGAGCAAAGTTTATGATTCACAACACTTGTCAGGACAACTTAATTAACAAATCAAACTGTAATCAAAATAAGACCCTCGAATGGCAGAGAATGACCTTGAGTGAAGTCACGTACTTGTAAACGATGTCTGTAGGGTTAAAGGTACCTTTGACTGTTAACAAACACTCCCCTTTTCCACTCAAGTCACTCTCCCCGCCTATCCCAAGTAACCCATAAAGAATTACACAACAAGAGATGTGGACGGCTCGAACGCCACGAGCACACTGAAGCCGTCCGTACCGCAAGTCGGTGTAACGCGGCGATAACAAGGCTAACTTTTTTTTAATTGTCCTAAATTATCGCTATCATTATCGTTCTACTAGATTGGAAAAAAATATCATATTGTTTTAAGACGTGATAACTGTTTCATGACGGTACGTTAACTAATACCTTTACCAAACGGAGCGGAGCGGAGGACAAAGATATTAGTTAATAATTAGTTTAACGTTTAGTACATCAAGTAGATAACATTGTGGCGTCTCATAATGGACGACAGAGGTTTCACGTTGAAAAATTAAAAAAAAATACATGATTGTTAAATTAAGTTAGCTTTCATTAATTCATATCAATATATTTCGGACCCATAATCCATGTAGTCACTATACGAAATTAATATTTTTTATATTAAATTCATATGAGTCAACTACCCAAATATAGAGTTTGAAAAGCCATGCTGTTGTGAAGATACAGTGTTTTGTGGTTACACTCATAAATAAGGTCCTCGATCATGAGTTAAAAGTCTGAAAAAATGCATTAATAGTATACAGTATTCCTAGCTCCCCTCCTAGGGGACTCATCATCATCATCATCATTGTCAGCCGATGGATATCCACTGCTGGACATAGGCCTCCTGCATGGACTTTCAAACAAAACGGTCTCGAGCCGCCAGCATCCAGCGGCTCCCTGCAACCCGCTTGATATCTTTGGTCCACCTAGTGGGGGGTCGACCAACTGCGCTTTCCGGTGCGGGGTCGCCATTCCTGCACCTTGGGACCCCAACGTCCATCGGCTGCCACTTCAGCTTCGCGACTCGCTGAGCTATATCAGTGACTTTAGTTCGTCTGCCTAAGGGACTATAAACAACGAATTGTGATTTCTCAAAAGTAAATATTTTACATACAGTGTTTTGTCATGGTACGGCAGCATGGCTTTGGAAGGTAACTGGTTTAAGTATCTATCGTAAGAGCATAGTCTAACACACTTCGTAGAATGAGGCATATCTGGCTATGGCAGGCTCGTCTTCAATAAACATGGCGACAAGGATACGTTTTTCCGCCATTATTTTACAACACTGACGTCAATTAATTCATATCAATTAAGTGATATATTAAATTGTATTTACGTTGGAATTTTATTGGAGGATTCGGCGTTGTGCAATTTAAATATTGTTTTTAATTATTGCCTGAGGAAAATTGTATTTTATTACTGGCGCTTTATTAAATAAACAATATTATATAGGTATTTTTGAAAGCTCGAAATTCATCATACATTAATTTATTTTATTTTATTTTTATTTATATACAATTAAATTATTAAATATCTCGTGTCTCAAATGGTGAAGGAAAAACACCGTGAGGAAACCTTAATTATCTACGTGTGTGAAGTCTGCCAATCCGCATTGGATCAGCGTGGTGCACTTTTGACCTATCCCCTCTCATTCTGCTCGAGACTTGAAAATGGGTTGCTAATGACGATTTGTTGTTGGCTGTATAAAGATCTGAATCTCGCAACTTGCTCAAACGATTTACTTGAAATTTATTTATTTTTATTTATTTAATACATTTTATTTGTACACCACAAAAATAAAAGAAAACAAGCAAAACAGAAACACAAGAAAAAGTAGAATACAAAAGGCGGCCTTATCGCTTAGTAGCGTTCTCTTCCAGGCAACCTTAGGCTTAGGAACTTATTAGGACAACTGTAGGTGGTGTGTACGTAATAATATTGTACATATACATACATACAAATAACTACACACTAATACATAAACCATAATACACAAATTATATAATAATTATAAATATCATAAAATAAACTAATATATAAATATATCATTATGTCGTATGATAAATATTCTAATAAAATAAAATATGTAACAAGTGACTAAGATAATATGTCTTAACGGATTTTTTAAACATACCAAGGGATTTGGATTTCCGAATGTCGACTGGGAGTGCATTCCATAGCTTAACAGCACGAACAACAAATGAACACTTATAAAATTTACTCCTATGGAAAGGCATACACAGAGTAAGAGCACGACATGTTCTTAGCTCTGTTTGCACTCCCAGAAATGTGAAATTCTCCTTAAGATAAGGAGGATATTTTGGATTGAAGAGCACACAGTACAGAAGAGAAAGTACATGCAGATCCCGGCGACGGCGAATAGGAAGCCACTTGAGTTTCTGACGAAATTCAGATATATGGTCATATTTGCGAAGGCTAAATATAAACCGAATTGCAACATTTTGAAGTCGCTCAAGTTTATTAAGATAGTCCTCAGTCAAACTGGGATAGCTTGCGTCCGCATAATCGAGAACAGAGAGTAGGAGAGAATTTGCTAACATAACTTTGGTAGGAATTGGAAGAAGAGAACGTAGGCGTCGTAACGAACTCAACGTCGCAAACGTCCTCCTACTCAACTCCTTGATATGCATGCACCACGATAATTCCTTGTCCATAACAACTCCAAGGTTTTTAACCGAATCACAATACGGTATCATGACACCGTTGTAAATAATAGGTGGTACGTCGCCCCAAACAACTCTTGAGATTAGACTAGGACTGCCAATAATAATTGTTTTTGATTTAATAGGGTTAACCTTAAGCCCATACTGTTTGCTCCATACTGAAATTGCATTTAGATCTTTATTAATAGCAGACACAGCAGAGCCAAGGTTCTCAAGAGTTGACGAGCGATATATTTGCACATCATCTGCATACATATGGTAGAGAGAAGTGAAACATTGAGTGATAGAATTAATGAATATGGAAAAGAGTAAAGGAGATAACACGCCACCCTTAATTTACGCCGAAATTTAGTAGGTATACAAGGGGTTTTTGGGACATAAAATCGATCTAGCTAGATTCATTTTTAGAAAACGTACCAAATAACTATATTATGACCTAACAAATGAACTAACTAAAAATGACCATGTAGTTAGTCTGTACGCCGTAGAAGTAGGTGCAAGAGGATTACCAGCAAAATCTCTCTATAACTTGCTTAAAAACCTTGGCCTCTCTAGAAGTGCAGCTAGTTCTATATTAGAACGAGTATCCAAAGCTGCTCTAATAGGATCTTACCAAATTTGGCTAGGCAGGGAGATCAACACGAGCAGAGAACGGGGAGTGTTGATCGATCGTCAAGGAATTCCTTAACCCTACATTCTGTAGTCACAAGTTCAAGACTCTGCTCGGAGTTTTTATCTTTATCACGCGTTAGACACGGCACCCGCACGGTGAATCCATGGAATGCTAAGATATTCATCTCAATACCAGACGGGTGTTAACAAAAGAGGTGCACTTAGTAGATACAACAGGGTATCTACTAAGTGCACCTCTTTTGCTAACACAAATCCAAAATATAAAACAAAGACCTCTATCAGTTTTATTATAGTACAGAAATTTGCAAAAACAAAATTTTCCAATGCCCCAATCAACCCTCTAATCGCCACGATCCAAAAGTACAAAGTTTGACATTCATTGATCGAGCCGATTTGTTCCCGGCGAGGTTAATGGCGCACAATGTGTCCTTTAAAGCCTTTATCTACATCGTTAACCCGTTAATTTCCCCGCCCTCGAAAACCGTGCTGTAGTCAAGCGCAAACATTCTATTGAAAAATACGCATCACTTACCATACCAACCCGACTTTGCTGGTTTTTAGTTTCTATGAAACACTTTCTAGTTAGTAAATTTTAAAATAATCATTGGATTTCAAGCAGGCGTTATTTTTGCAATTGCACGTTGTAGAGTCAACACCTCCTGAGGATGCTCCGGTTTCGGGGTGAAACATACGTAGAGAGTATTTTGTCGGACCTGGGTGACGTTGTCGCATGGGTTCGTCGGCTTTTCGGATGATAGCAAAATAAATAAATGATTATAAAATCATCATAAGCAGCCAAGCCACTATAGAACAAGCAAGGCCTCAGTCTTTATCTATCTAAATAAGAGTGAAAGGTCACTCATCACAAGATTTACTACCTAATGAAAATCGCTTGACGTACAAAGATGAAAATTTGGCAGGGAGGTAGTTTCTAGTTGATAGACGTCGGCTTAGAACGGATTAAGGAGGTCTAAGGGCGGACATAGTCGTGAGCCTTCGCTAATATGATAGGTATACTTAAGTACATCTTAGACAAACCACGCTGCTCTAATGTGGGTTAAGGTGATAATTTCTTGATTGTATAACGATCAAAATCAAAAAATATTTTTTTTTTGAAGTAGTAATCAGGTATTTTTTCACTTTCAAGAGGGATGGCCTCTCCGAGACACGGGGGTGTAATACAAATCCAGGCTGCAAAATATAACTAAGGATTTCTTGGAAGAAAGAAAAGTTAGTATTTCTTACACCCTCATTCGCACGGGAGCTTTTTTAACGGACGTTAAATAAGCGTTCAAATACAACAAATGCATTCCTAAGTATATGTTCACACGATAGAGTGACTCTACGTAATATCTACTCTATTTAATGTTATACTGTTGAGCTCGAGTCTCATCTCAGAATGAGAGGGGTTAGGCAAATAGTCCACCACACTGGCCCAATGCAGATTGGCAGACTTCACAGACGCAGAGAATTAAGAAAATTCTCTGGATCGCAGGTTCATCATAATGCTTTTTCTTCACCGTTGAGACACGTGATATTTAATTTCTTAAAATGCACACAACTGAAAAGTTGGAGGCGCATGCCTCGGACCGGATTCTAACCCAAACACTGCGGAATCGGAGGCAGAAGTCTGGGCTATCACTGCTCTAAATACTCGTACATATTATATCTTCTATATGATTTTAGAAAAAAAAATGTTGTTTAATTTATCAATACAATATTCTGGAATGAAGAGGAGATTATTCATTGGCTGTTTTTTGATCAATTTATATATTCTAAAAGTAAGCCATTAATTCCAATGATAACGACACCCGAACCCCGTGATTTATGCAACGTTTAAAATTTTAACCATCGATTTAAGCCGTGACAGATTTATCGCCCACCGCCGGAGACACTACAATAATAAATCTTGATAGTGTTACACAAATACATAGTCCGGACGACAGTTACGTCAGGAATACGGAAAAATTGCTTTATTTATTTTTATTAGTTATCCTAGCTTACCATAGCGAGCCGTGATACTGATAGCCCAGTGGTCACCTCTGCCTCCGATTCCGAAGGGCGTGGGTTCGAATCCGGTCCGGGGCATGCACCTCCAACTTTTCAGTTGTGTGCATTT
This sequence comes from Bicyclus anynana, assembly GCF_947172395.1. Lineage (NCBI taxonomy): Eukaryota > Metazoa > Arthropoda > Insecta > Lepidoptera > Nymphalidae > Bicyclus > Bicyclus anynana. The sequence goes on from NC_069101.1 coordinate 1,155,375, forward strand.
TAAGAAATTAAATGTCACGTGTCTCAAACGGTGAAGGAAAAATATCGTGAGGAAACCTGCATACCAGAGAATTTTCTCAATTCTCTGCGTGTGTGAAGTCTGCCAATCCACGTGGAGGACTACTGGCCTAACCCCTCTCATTGTGAGAGGAGACTCGAGCTCAGCAGTGAGCCGAATATGGGTTGATAATGATGAAAGGAGTGTGTTCAACAATATTATACGGAAATCTAACCAAAATCCACATGGATTTGAGTAGCTATTGAAGTTGTATTAGAAGGATTAGCGAGATAATTTTGTTATTGTAACTGGAGTCAGACATGATCCTGATATCAAAGGTGGTTGAGATAACATCCGACCTGTCGCGCCTCTATCAATTAAATTATTTCCCTCCGTATCCCTCCGGAGGGCGAGACCCTCAGGGCGTGGCGAGACGTGCTTACGAAAGTTTTCTTTTACTTTATACTATCTGACTCCAGCTTTTTTTATTCCCGTAAAAAATACTTTTGCTAACAAAAATTAAAAGAAAAACCGCTCTGAGTATACTTGTTAAGCCGATTTAAGATAAGGCTTATTTTATTTATCAAAGTTAAGCTTGATTTAACGGTAAAGAAGCCGTGAAATGCTTAGTTCTTATTTTTTTTTAACTACGGATTTTACATTAATACTAGCTGACGCCGCGCGGTTTCACCCGCGTGGTTCCCGTTCCCGTAGGAATACAGGGATAATATAAAACCTATAGCCTTCCTCGATAAGTGGGCTATCTAACACTGAAAGAATTTTTCAAATCGGACCGGTAGTTCCAGAGATTAGCGCGTTCAATCAAACAAACAAATTCTTCAGCTTTATAATATTAGTATAGGTTTACGGCGTCGATCGAGTTTTTGTTACACATTAAAACGAAACGTTTATCATTAGACCATCTAAACCAACTTATTATATATAATCGTATTACTCGTCATCAACCCATATTCGGCTCACTGCTGAGCTCGAGTCTCCTCTCAGAATGAGAGGGGTTAGGCCAATAGTCCACCACGCTGGCCCAATGCGGATTGGCAGACTTCACACACGCAGAGAATGAAGATAATTCTCTGGTATGCAGGTTTCCTCACGATGTTTTCCTTCACCGATTGAGACACGTGATATTTAATTTCTTAAAATGCACACAACTGAAAAGTTGGAGGTGCATGCCCCGGACAGAATTCGAACCCACACCCTCCGGAATCGGAGGCAGAGGTCATATCCACTGGGCTATCACTGCTCTCTAATCGTATTACTAAATTGCTCTAAACTGGGAATCGTACTCAGGACTTTACCATTGTAAATCGAGCCATCGAGGAAACTGTGGTTTATAGGCTAATTTTTAACATAATTAATATAATAATTTAGTACGATTGATCCATGCGTCAGGTGACCCAAGAGCTGGCGCTTATTTGGCCCAAAGAATAAGTCTTGCTATCCAGAGGGGTAACCTTGGGTATTGGGTACCTTGTCTATAGGTGAACAATTACATGGTGTGTATTTGTTATAATTATTTTATTTATTTAAAATTTATTATTTTTTTTTAATCTTAGTCTTAATTTATGTAAAAATTTTAATATACATAATCTAATTATTTATTTATTTATTTATTTATTTCCTTAGCATCCATGCATATAGTTTTTAATTTCATAATTAGAATATTATGACACGAGATTAGATAAAATATATTAAGTACATTTCATTGGACAAAATTAAAATTAAAATAAAATTAAAGTAGATATTTGAGTACCTGAGTGAATTATAGAATTAAATTATATTGTTCAAAATTTTAAATAATATAAATGTCAGGTATGGTAATGTCATAATAATTGATTAAATAAAGCTATGAAAAGTAAATAAACATATCCAAACAATTACAATAGTCAAAAATAATGAAATTAATAAGCAATTTCCAATTTTAAAATAAATTGTAATAATATTTTTAGTTATTTATAAGTCGATAGTTTAAAAATTTGTAGGCTGTCGTGCTGGATTAATATAGCCAGGTTTTAGATTGTAAAACCCCATCTATTTTATAAAAACAGGTTTTTATAAGCCATTTCCTATTTCCGCTTAAATGTCTTATCATTATTTTCCTTTGAGATATATTTCGGGATTTTATTATACATTTTTATCGATCGATATAATGGTCCACTGTTCGACATTTTAAGTCATATTCTACTCGTACGATAGATATAGATCCTTCTCCACAACGCGGGGTCGTACCCCTTCTCCCACGAGACTGAAAGCAAATTAGTTAAATTGATAAGGGAGAGACAGTTCGGCTGTTATCAACAACCTCTGATATTGGGATTAAGTTGGACCCTTTCAGAATATAATGGACATGCAAATTATGCGACAAAACTTCGTTATTTATAACGAAACTTTTCTTCAATTAACATTCAGGTGCAAATTCAGCCCATAATTAAAGGTTATCACAGGTTATGACACTTTTTTTAAATGGTCTTATATAGTTCATATTCGTTCTACTAGATTGAATTTTTATTTCTTTTATTTTTTGAGACGTGATTACATAAAAATTTTAGTACATCAAGTAACATTGTGACGTCACAAAATGGACGACAGCGTTTTTGACTTTTGGAAAATTTGAAAAAAATACATTTTTAAATTAAGTGTTATAAAATCATTACTTTTATTAATTAATATCGATTAAGTATAATATAAAAATAAAATTAATAACTTCCTTAAAAACCAAAAATTAAACTATCTGAATATAATATTTATATTTGGCGCTGTTATTAATTTATAATGTAAATTATCTCAGTTGAAAACAATATACTGCGTCCATACATTCAGCCCAGGTAGAGCGGTTTGTTCGTTCTACCATCAATAATTCAGAAATAAATTTCAACTCACTCCCGAATTTCACTCTACAGTGACGCTTGGGTGACTTTATAAAATGAACTATAGGTACGTACACATGAGAACTCGGACTGGTATTTTATTTTTGGGTGTTCCGCAAAAACGCGGTAGGGGTAACACTGCACGCTCCTTTTTCCATTATCGCTGCAGCCATTGGCGTGTGCACTAAATAAAGCCTTTTAGGCTTTATTGTGAACGATTTCCCGACCAAACGGAGCGCGTAACGCATATAAATGGAGGATTTTTTGGATTTTTGTAGGTACGAGTGTACGCAGTAGTAAATTTGTTTTATTATTTTTTTTTATAGCCGCCATTTATTTCTTGATTCACATTACCGTTTATTGTGTTTGTGATGCACCAAAAATGATATAAATATAATTGTTTCGATCATTTATGATGATTGCTTTTACGATTAGGGAATTTTATTGTATTCATATATACAAATTTACTATTAATAAAAAAATGAAAAAAATTGATGATTGAAAATTGAACAAAGGCTTTTATTTTTTAACTAGCGAATGCCCGCGACTTCGTCCACGCGGAATTGAGTTTTTCACATATCCCTCGGGAATCATGGATTTTTTGGGATAAAAGTGGCCTATGTGTATCCAAAGTCATATCTAATTTACATTTCAAATTTCAGCCAAATTGGTTCAGTAGTTAAATAGTAACGAACATCGAAACATCCATACAAACTTTCGCGTATAATATTAGTAGGATATAATATTTTTTATCTTACATTATGTGTAAATTACATTTTTATGTGTTAGAAACAACCTCTTTGGTAACCATGGCGTTATAGCTAACATAAGTAAACTAAATCATTCTAAACCCAAAAAGGTAGACGCCGAATGTTACCCGAGAAAACAAATGAATGGTGCAGGAAAATAGAATACGAAAAATGAAATCCGTACAAGGAAAATCTTTTAACACCGACCCTCGACCATAATAGCGTAGTCAAGAACTCAGTTTCTTGAGAACAATCGTTAGAACATGGATAGAATGGAAGGAAAATTATTATGGACGCGCGAATAAAATTCCGAGAAAGATTATTATAATTATGTTAAAATTTCGTGTCGATGTTATTTTTTTACTCCACTAAGAATAGCTTGCGGCTTTTTTTATTAAACTTTATATTTATAGGAACCTTCCTCTCTATATTTATGAATATTGCATTAAAATCGTAAAAGGTATGTAGTTTAAATTCAAGAATTTGATTTTAATGCGAAAGATCAAGTAAATAGTGAGTACTTACAGATATTATATCGCAATAAAATCAGTTTTTCACAAATCCAAAAAAAAATATATATATTACTCATATCGTATCATAATTATGTAATTCATCATTTTTAATTTCAGCTAAATCGGCTTAGTAGTTGCAGCAGCGTGAGGAACTAACAAATATACATGTGTGTGTAAATATACACTCCCACATATAATACAGAAACTTGATATTAGTGTTTAGATTGTATAAATGAGTCGCAAAGAGCTCTATATTACAAAATGCGACATTTCGATGAATGAAAACTCCCAGTCCCAATTCAGATTTGAATAAGTGATGGATCGCGACTATTTACATTGGAAAGCACTTCACTTTTTATTTTTGAAGTATTTTTCTCCCTTGGGTCCCGTTTACTTTACGTGTGACAGGTTCTTTGGACAATCAATCAAAGCCGTTCTATGTAAAAGTATAATTTTAGGGATCCGTACCTAAAAAACTTAAAAAAGAATCCTTACACGACGAGGGTATTAAGACGTTCGCTGTGGTACGAGGTCAATTGACCTCGTAAGACTAGTGTCTTCAAGAGTTACGAGGTCAATTGACCTCGTACCGCACCACATAAAGTTTTAGTATGAGGTCAAAAAACCTCGTAACGCAACAGAGGAAAGTACGAAAAATCAGTGCTACAGCGAACGTGTTATTCAGATCTTCCTTATTTTATAAAGGCCTAAGGACTGACTGTTAAGGTAAACTATGGCTTTCGGAGGTAGCAGGGTTCTTGTTTATACCAGCTATGTAAAAGCGTATTTTGTTATGAAATCTCTTGTGCAAATCGCTTAGTTTCGTTGCAACACTTCGTAAAACACAATCGTCGATAAATTAAAAAAAAACTTTTATGGCTCTAGCGAAGACTTCACATAAAACTAAGTTTTTAGTGACTGAGGTTGTGAAAAATCGACATCGATATCGCGCCGTCAAAAAAGTTACAAACGTCAAAAGGTCACGAAAATCAGTTTTTCGCAAATATTCCGCGACCTATTAATCTGTAAACCGTTAATTTTACAAAGAAACTGCAAAAGACATTATTTGTAGATAATTTTATAAGGAACAATTTTTATAATGACTTCTATTGACCTCCGAGCAATAGATCGCGAAATATTTGCAAAAAACTGATTTTCGTGACCTTTTGACCTTCAATTCAACAAAAAATCGATAAAATCGACAAAAATTCAGCTTAGAATTTTTTCCCCAGATTAAACCTAATATTACTGGACTATATGATTTCTCATGATGTCAGTAGAAAATAGAAAAAATCGCGTTTTATACTTGAACCACTAACATACCCTCGAAACCTGATGCCTCCCAAAGATACCATTTTCCATAAAACACTCCATATAAGCTTGCCTTGCTTACCCGTAAGTACATGAGTAGAAAAACTTTTATAAAATAAAAAATATATGCCCATCACACTCTCTTACTCCACTAGCATCCTTTAAGTTTTAAAAATGTTCCTCCAATTAAAGTAAATATTTACCAGAACATTATTTCCGGAGGCTATTAAAAAGATATTGGATTTTTCTCCGGATAAGCTGATAGCTATTTTAATTACAGCGGCTTTTAATATCGTTAAGGAATTTTAAAAGAAAAGAAAAGGATTAAATATTGGTAGAGAGTTAGCGTTTATTTTCTTAGCATTTGAATATTTTATGAAGCCACTTACCCGGAGTTAATAAATTTTCATTTAAAATTACTTGTGATCAATGATATCCTATACTAGAGATGGGGCACTAGCGCATCAAAACAGGCTAACAAATGTGGAAATTTGATTTAATTTAATTTAGTCGCTTATTAAAAATCGAACGTTATTTAAACCAATAATACCTAAATATCGTCTACAATGTCGAGTTGTGTGTTCAGGAAGTGTAAAAACTATATATACATAAATATATACCGGAATTAAAGACAAAATTGTGCATGTGTGCGCTCAGTTGTGTAGCTAAATTTGGATCGCTTTTTGCGGTGATTTTGCAGGGACGTAACCTATCTATAGTATAAAATTATCATTGCTTGTGATAATTCAATATTATGATATTATTTTAGGGCTGGTCAAAAAAAGACTCGGAAAAAGTTACATGATCTCGTAGACGTAAAGTGATACTAAATGACAACGCAGAAGCTTCCCTTCCAGCATTTTACTTTTTACAGTCTGTTTAATACATCTCTACGCAATTAAAAATAGGTACTTATTAGTTGGAATATAAGTAGTATTTCATTAACGATGGAATGGTAAGAAGGCCACGTAAATTGTCACTAAACTTAAGTCTATCAATTTAGAAACTATTATATATACTTATGTCCTACCAAATCTGAGAATCGAATTTAGGAACAGGTATAGGTTAGTGCATTATCTATGTTGAGTATCTATGAATATTTCTGTGACACCAGGACATGTTAAGGAGTTACTATCTTATCTAAGACTACTACTAATGGTTATAAATAGAGAGTGCCTTTCATTCATTCATTTTTATCATTACCTTGAGGAGGCTCTGCGTGAAATTGGTGCTTATCGGAGCATCCCTAGTTTTGAGCCCTGTGTCGTACTTTGCGACCGCCTCCGTCAACCACGAGAGCTTGATGTCCAAGATCTTCCAAAAAGTACCCGCTTCTTTTAGCTTGGAGAGCTTGGTAACTAGGTTCTTCTTTAGTTAAGGAGTTTCCTTGCAGTAGTTGAGGAGTTACCTGTAGTAGTTGAGGACCTGCGCGAAGACGCCCGGGTGCCTGTCGAAGAAGTACTCGTTGAGCACGGGGTCGTAGTTGGCGAGCGCCTCCGTCAACCGCGAGAGTCTGGTGGCAGGGATCTTCTGTAGTTAAGGAGTTTCCTTGCAGTAGTTGAGGAGTTACCTGTAGTAGTTGAGGACCTGCGCGAAGACGCCCGGGTGCCTGTCGAAGAAGTACTCGTTGAGCACGGGGTCGTAGTTGGCGAGCGCCTCCGTCAACCGCGAGAGTCTGGTGGCAGGGATCTTCTTCAGCGTGGCCTTGTACGTCTCGTGTCGGATGCCGCCCACATTCAGAACCACGCGGTTCTCCGCGTCCATGTTGAGGAGATTCATCTCTGATGGCAAGAAGGTTGGACTTAGAAAGAAGGTAACAATAGAATCATCTACGAGTATATTTATAAGTGTTGCCTAATAAATTTCACCATGTATCACCATGGCTGTACCAACGCTAAACAAAAACAGCAGTAGCGGAAAACTAGGACAATTACCTAGGGTATATAATCTAGAATTGCTTAGTGCTACATTATCCTCGTCGTCAGCCTAATTATATAGCCATACTGTCATGGGCTCCAAAAGGGGCCTTTTGAAGCTTAGACCCACCACGCTGCCCCAATGTGAGTTAGCGTGGTTAAGGATGATGGGTTTGTTACTCTGCAACATGATCTCTACTCGTTTCTCCAACTCGGAACTAAGATGAATTTCTTGAAAGAAAGAAAACTGAATATTTCATAGACTATTCAGATATTCAGTTTCGAAGCTGAATTGGCTATCATTGTGTCAGCCATTAACAATCAAGTATACTCACAAGCCTGCACCACTAATAGCTTGATGTCCCATAAAACTGATTGTTTGTTGGTCGCGATCGGCATGCTGTCATGCACATCGCGACCAACACACGATCAGCTTTACTCGTATCGGCTGACAAGACGTTAGCGCTGCAGGCATGTGCATTTAATTTATCGTCAGTGGCTAGCATTAGACCTACGAGGTACGTAGCGATGATTTATAGTTGGGTTTTTCAGTTAAATATCATACATAATACTAGCCGACATACCGTCGTTACGTACATCGTCGTACGTCGGTACATACCATAGTTAGAATTTCCGGAAGGATTAATTAAAATATAACCACAAATACACACACAAATTCTAGTGGTAAAAGAATAAAAATCGGTTTAGTACATCCAGAGATCGCCCCCTACCATACTACGAACTTTACCTCTTGATAATATTAGTACCTCTGGATAAGCAAGACTCTAGTAAGTAGTAAGTACGTAAACAAATATATTTTCCTAGTTAATTTATAAACTTACTTGAATCTCCCCAATCCAACTTGACAATAATATTGCTATGGTGACCGACTTTGTCCTCGACGCCACATCACCTCGATATAGTCGTCCTCTAGTCTGCTGAACCTTGGGTGCGATGGCATTGCTGATGGAGAATCGTTAGGCCTGCAACAGAAGAAACATTTCTTACTTCTGTCACTATTCTAGAACATGTTAAAGATGCAGATTTAGTTATTCCTTCACTTTTTTGCTACAGAACTAGCAAATTGCATACTTTTTTATTAATTGATTATGAAACGCGGCTAAAATTCACGTGATATTAGGTCGGAGTATGCCCGACTAATTTAAAACCCATACGAAGCCCTTAGTCATGAGCTGGTTCTTGCATCGCGGCACGATCTAAACTGCGAAGCGGGTGCGCGACGCGCAGCTGCTCGCATCGCGCGCTGGGAGAGGGGTTGAGTGGTGGGGAGTGAGTTAGCCTGGTTTCATAATCAATTAATATGAATAACATTTAACAGCCTATACAATTAAAATGACATATCACCTATATTTCAATATTTATATCATTTGTAGAAGCTGGCCTATTTCCAATTTTGATCTTTATTATCAACCCATCAAAATAAAAAACAAATCAATGGACAAAATGTCATCCACATACTATGATACAAATTATAAATGTCATCCGGTGCTTACGGTGGATATCATAGTATGTAGATGCACTTTGTGAAATTGAGTCGTTGTCCACTTCAATGGGTTGATAATAAAAACCAAAAATAGTAAATAGGCCAGCTGATAACTATTTTATTCAATTATGACTTAAGCTTCCACAAAAATTGATTTATAAGAAACGAATTCAACTTTAATGTGACATGAAAATATGAATCTTCAGTTATTTTTATATGAAGTCTAATCGGATTGCACTGCTCATTATTATTAACAGACGTCAAATCTATGGAAGTCACCATTCAATTTAAGCTGGGGCTGGGAAAAACACGGTCTTTTTATATTAATACAAGCGTTATAAATATAAATAGGACGCGAAACTTTGCGGGTACTTCTGCATTTACGGCGGCTGTGAATGAGAGTGGCACAGACTAAAGACTTTTTGTCGGACGACAATCTTGTCGGGTACTTCATCATAGTTATTAGCCTATTTTAAAAGACCCAATACAGAGTCATGCATCCATCTTTATACAGGGAGTTGTGGAGGTCCACCATGCTGCTCCCTTTATAGAAGGGGTGTGGAGTAAGGACCCACCAAGCTGCTCCGGGTTTAAGCGCTTGGTGGGTTAAGGGTGATAATAATTAATTAACCGCGACCGACTTAAAGTGTTCTCCAAGGCAAGTGTGTCATACAATCAATATCCCAACACCGGGTTGTGAGCTTTTAATTAAATTAACAAAAAGCTCACAATCTCATAGCAGAAACTAAAACGGACCCCATGAGGTATGGAGCCATGAGGTAAGAGTATTCAATTCGTATGAAATACGAGTATTCAAGTGCAAATGTAATGGTTCGGTAACGATTAATGAATGTTTAGCTTAATTATGCGATTGCTTTGATCTATCGGCGGATTTTCGGCTAGATTTGGATTTCGAGCCATTAAGCAAATAGGTTAGCTGTTTAACTTTGCATATACGGTCAATTGTAAACGTGGCTTTGTACGATTAGCTACGCTGAATCAACCGAATTTATGGCATTAAAACTAGATTTAGGCCCTTATTCGCTCGTCCAAATATAACAAATGCATACCCAAGTAGGTATATGTCCGTTGGAAATTGATCTATCTTCATTTAACTTCATACTATATTTGAAAGCTGTTAACGACTGTTAAAAACTTTTGTACGAATTAGGGGTTAGAGTCTGCTATCCGAAAAATACATATAAACCCAGAAATCTATACCTCTATACTAATATAAAAAGCTGAAAAGTTTGTTAATTTGTTTAATTGAACGCGCTAATCTCAGGAACTATTGGTCCGATTTGAAAAAATCTTTCAGTGTTAGATAGCCCATTTATCGAGGCAGGCTATAGACTATATTTTATCCCCGTATTCCAACGGGAACGGGAACTACGCAGGTGAAACCTCGTGGCGTCAGCTACTATTAATATATTCTCGGAGAATCAGTATTGCCATACGAGGTGGCAATATTGCCAGCCTTCTGGGCACTTTACCAATTGAAATCGAAGTCTTTTATCCGGAGAAACATATTGTCATGTCTGAAGTCTGCAACTACTTAGTATAAAAAAAAAACCTTTTTAATATCGCAGTGTATGCTAAAATCCTGCAGAAAAAGCCGGCTCATGGCAGCACTCAGATGTGTGCTTATTAGAATTTGTATTGAAGGAAGCAACTTCGCTAACGATGTTGATCTTATGCTGGCGAAATGAGTTTCGTAATAGGGGATGAAGTACTCAGCTTTCAAAAATAAATTAGTTTCTCTTTAATTATGCGTTTATTTTGTGTTAATTTATTCATTTTATCGTCATTATAGACCTCTATTATTGACACAATACTTCCACCTTTTAGGACATCGAACTTGGACCCATCACGCTGCGTCAATGCGGCATGGCGGGCTTTTACGATCACTATCACATGTTACTAATTGGGACTGACGGCATGACGTGTGTAACACTGTATGCAGCCTATTTCCCCATAATCAATTTTTACTGAAAATTTCTTAGAAGAATAGTTGAGATTTTTAATTTCTTTTTTATAATATAAAACCTTAGTTTTTAGTTTTTACTGACCAAAGAAATACATTTTTTTATATATTTTATTTCACGTGGTAGTTCGTTTACTAAATCATATTATAAATGGTTCTTCTGTTTTTTGTTACTCTTGTCTTGCATTTAATCAATGTGTGTTTTAATTTTGGTCCAGGCTGGTGGGAGACTTCAGACGTGGTTAGTCACCATCCTACCGGCAAAGATGTACCGCCAAGCGATTTAGCATTCCGGTACGATGCCATGTAGAAAACAATGCAGATGTCATGTAAAATAATAAAAAAGGGAACGTTGTTTCTAATTCGGATCTTCCACTTTATGTGGGGTTCATAATATATCACGAGCAGTGGCGTACACTTCATAGATGCAAAATTGCAGTGCCTACCCTATGTACTCAATATAAACCTATGTTGGACCATAGAGTACATAGTTGGACAAGGAATTTTCTAATCTCTACTAATGTAGAGATTAGAAAATTCCTTGTCCAACTATAAGGTTTAAGGCTTTTAACTAGGGTATGCATTATTAAATGCATACCCTAGTTAAAAGCCTTAAACACGCCACTGATCATGAGGTCCCAGGTTTATGAAACAGAGAGCTTCTATTCCATGCTATTCACAATATTTATTATTTACTGTATAATTCTCAACTATTTCCACCGCAAAGTTTGTACAACGGTAAACATACTAGTATGTGAAGTTTACTTGTTTCAAGCAAATATTGATGTTGTTTGTTTACAAAATTAGTTGAGTTTTATTCATTTTAGTTTGTAACTTTATTATGCAAGAGCAGCTTTGGAATTTAAATAAAATTGAAGAATAATATTTTAAAAATAATGTTACAAATTATTTTGTTACGATTCTGTTGAAGTATGGGAATAAAATATAGCCCATAACACTCACAAAGAATGTGACTTTCCATTGGTAAAAGAATCTTCAAATTCGGTTCAGTAACCCAAGAGATATCGGTGAAGGAAAACATCGTGAGGAAACCTGCAAACCAGACAATTTTCTTAATTCTCTGCGTGTGTGAAGTCTACCAATCCGCATTGGGCCAGCGTAGTGGACTATTGGCCTAACCCCTCTCATTCTAAGAGGAGACTCGAGCTCAGCAGTAAGCCGAATATAGGTTGATAACGAACGAAACCCAGAGATACAACCACACAAACTTTACCTCTTTATGATGTTACAGATGATAGAATACATTTATTTTTCATTTATTTATTTGGTCCACTAGTGATTGTTACAGTATTTATATAATTACAATCTCAAAAATACAAATACAAGGCTCTGTACAATCAAATTAAAGTAGACCCTTTTTTGGCTTTTGGAGAGTTTTTGGCTGGTGGGAGGCTTCGGCCGTGGCTAGTTACCACCCTACCGGCAAAGACGTACCGCCAAGCGATTTAGCGTTTCAGTACGATGCCGTGTAGAAACCGAAAGGGGTGTGGATTTTCATCCTCCTCCTATCAAGTTAGCCCGCTTCCATCTTAGACTGCATCATCACTTACCATCAGGTGAGATTGTAGTCAAGGGCTAACTTGTAAAGAATAAAAAAAAAAAAAAAAATAAATAAAGACCCGGCATGCTTATTTCCGTAATATTAAAATCCGTTTAAAGATTACATAAAATTATTACATAATCTTACTTCCTACTAGACATGGACATTAGAATCATTTCATCATCATTATCAGCCGATGGAAGTCCACTGCTGGACACAGGCGTTTTGTAAGGAGTTCCAAACAGCACTTGAGCCGCCAACATCCAGAGACCCCATGCTAAACGCTTGATGTCATCGGTTCTCCTAGTGGAATATCATCTTACCTATACTAATATATATGGTGTCCCGTAATTAACCGTTCGCGTTTTATCCAATAATTACGGGACATCCTATATAAAGAAGTAAAGTTTGTGAGTTTCTGAGGTTATAGGTTGTAAATACTGAGTAATCTTTGAAATGCTGGTACAATGCCCTTCATATCTTTCAAAGACCTATCCAACGATACCCCACACTATAAAATAACCAAATAAAATAAATCAACTCCACTTTACATGTAAGGAAGGTACCCTAAAAAAATATATCCCCGTCTTCCTACGGGAACGGGAACCACGCGGGTAAAACCGCGCGGTGTCAGCAGGTGTTGCATATTTTGACACTCCTCGTGTATATTTTAAGCATATTTAATGCATATTTCAAGCTTTTTATGTCGCATATGGTTTCTAGTATCATAATAATTATGCGCACGACTTTTAGATATAAAAATAATGAATATTCTATTATCTCGTATAAAAAACAAGTACACAGTACAAAAGACCTGGACACGCGGGCTGTTCTTATTAAAAAAGAAATTTGTTCCAGTCACACTGCCAGAGAATTTACCTAGGCGGCAGATCCAATGGAAAATCAACCATACTCCATTGAATTATAGTTCAATTTTGAGCAGATATAGTGGGCGGTTGAAAATTTTTTTTTCGCCTTTGGGAGCGATATGAAATGTAGCCAGGGCGAACAAAGGACTGTGGGAAACTTCAACAGATATAAAATGTTAAAGGCTACAAGACAACTTGAAATTCAAAATGGACATCAGAAAAATGTTCACAATGTTCTAAATTAAAAAATCTGACATTTCGTAAAGGTATGACTTTGAAGCTCCACAGTTAAGTAGTCGGATTTACAAGGGTTGGGTTGGGAGAGCTTGGGTTCAATACCCACCTGCAAGTCTGTCGACCCCTTCCTTTTCTTTTAGATCTGTGCTGTGAATAATTTTAATTATCATTGTCATTCATCATCATTAACAATCCATTTTGTCTCAACCTGTGCTGAAATGGCGACCCCGCACCGGAAAGCGCAGAGTTGGTCGACCCCCTACTAGGTGGACTGAGGATATCAATCGGCTTGCAGGTAGCCACTGGATGCCGGCGGCTCAAGTCCATGCATGAGGCCTATGTCCAGCGGTGGACGTCTATCGGCTGATAATAATGATGATGATGATTCGGCTCACAGTTGAGAACAAGTCTTCTCTCAGAAAGTCAGAACGAGAGGGGTTAGGCTAATAGTCCACCTGGCCAAATGCTAAAGTGGTGGGTTTTGCAGACTTCAGAAACGTAGATAATTAAAAAAAAATTCACGTGTCCAGGTTTCCATGTAATTTCTTTCCTTCTACGTTTCACAAACGTGATGTTTATTTTTTTTAATGCTGAAAATTTTGAGGTGCATGCCCCGGACCGAATTCGAACCTACGTCCTCCGAATCAAAGGCATAGGTCATATCCACTGGCTTGTCACGGCTCTCATCATCAACATCACCAATCTAATATTAAAATCCCATTGTAGAGCATGGCCCAAGTTCTTACAGATACATTTACCATCTACATAAATCTACCACCTGTTTATATGTACCGCGTGTATCTGCAAATAAATACATCGATTGATTGATTGATTGATAGATTGATTGATGGATTGATTAATTGATTGATTGATAGAAGTGGTGGGTGCAAAAGTTGTAAGTGGTGTTTAAAGGCATGGAATTTAAGTATGTAAAAAATATTTATTTATTTTGCTTTTGCTATTCATTAAAGCTTTTGCATGATTTTAACTCGTATCCTGTTTTCTAACTAGTTCATAAAAGTTTTCTAAAGCCACTGTAAGCTCACTGAATAATTTAAAACAACAAAACAAAATTAAGCATGTTCAAAGTTCTCCAAGTAGTTTATGTATTAAAAGGTTGAAAATGTCAAAGAGTAAAGGAAGTCCGTTTATGAAAAGCTAAATTGAATTTAGTAAAGTCTAGAACTATCGGATATCTAAGTTCTTCAATTCACTCACAGACTGAGTTAGTTTGTTGAGCGGCTTCTTTGAAATGGAAATTAATAGGAAAATTATTCATAGACTTGTCAATAGAACTTCGATAGTTTCAAAACAAGTCGGGCTTACACCGACAGAACTGTTGGCTATAAAAAAGGCGTCCACATATTCGTATCGTACGCAACGCAATAAATGGATTTTAAAAAAGGTTGATTTGTGCGATCCGGATCAGTGGACGCACTTGTATGATTTTCTATATAAAGAATACTACGATCACTTTGATGCGATGTGGTCAATACGTACGATGCGGATATTATGTGGACGCCTACCAATTAACAGCAATGGACCTTAGAACTTAACCTAACCTAACCTCTGTGGAGATCAACTTGAGTCTTGACAATAATTATTATTAACATGCCCAAGTCTTTTTAAAAAATGAGTTTTGGTAAGTTACAGATGTTGGACTGCATTTTTAACCGATTTAAAAGGAGGAAATTCTTTATTCGATGTTTGTTTTCTTATAACTACGTCGTTTTGAGAATTTTTTGTACTTTGATAGCGCTTTTAGATTGGTCCCATTAACTATTTACGAAAATTGACTCAGTGATTCAGGTTTTAAGAACAAAATAACTGAAATAAGTGAACGACATTGCGTTTCCTCCCAATGAACTTAGCTTCCAGTTTCATCTCCCAATGAACCTAGTCCGGTTTCATCATCTGATGATAACAAAGCTGGAAGGTATGACAGGAAACTTCGTAACATTTTTTTTGGTTCTAGTTAGTACAGTTATTTTTTTTTAATATAATGGTTGATGGAACAAATGGTCCACCTAATCGTAGTAAATGATATTTTATTAACAGAGCAACATTTTGCAACGCACACGTTCTAAAGTCTACAATGTTGTCAGTCTGAGGCGCTAATAGTACAAGTTCTGAGCCGCATATGCCTGGAAAACAGTAGTAACCAAAATAAGTAGACCAGGCCTGAAGCCAAGTGGTACGTCGATTCTCTTTCTACGTTCGCAAACGCTTAGAAAATTCAAAAATGTATGGGAATGACATTTGCTTTCGACAGGTCACGTGATCAAGATGTCGATCGGATCTGTTATTCCCATACATTTTTCTGGTTTTCGAAACGTTAGCGTATGTAGAAAGAGAATCCACGTGCCACATGGCTACAGTCTCTGTTACCTACAACTCTAAAGTTCTACCAAAATTTCATTAAAATAACTAGTTTCATTAAAACTTTCAGTTGTGATGTTGCAAATCAGTGGTTTTACATCTCCCCGTCTCGGAGAGCACGTAAAGTCGTCGTTTCTGGTCAATCATTTTAATAGCCTATTTTAACGACCCACTATTGAGCAGTTGTCTTTCTCCAAATAGTATACGGATTATGCAGTTCAAACCCACTACGTTGCTCCAGTGAGGGTTGGTGGGTTACGGTGATAATGTTTGGGTGTAACACAAGCATTAATCAACTCTGGACTTACAATGAAATTTTTTCGGAACCAAGAAAACTTCAATATTTCCTATTCATTAAAAAAATCATCTGTTACGTTGTCTTAACAGTGACGCAAACAACGAATCGCAATATAGCGATCAGCGACTAAACGTCAACTTATCTGCATCGTAGGTACGTATCGGACACATTGCATCAAATAGTTTTTAGTATTCTTTGTGCAGAAAATCGTACAGGTGCATCCTGACTGATCCGCGCGCATCGAATGGATTTTATGTACTGTAAAATTAAAAATCTGTTTGATGCGATGCGTCCGACGTGTTCGATTTGGTTAATGGCAGGCGTTCACTGATCCGCATCGAACGGATTTTATCTACCGTAAAATTAAAAATCCATATGTTGCTATGCGTCCGATACATACGATGCCGATCTGTGGACGCCTGCCATAAGTGGATGCCCACCTTAACAGAGTTTTTAGCCACTTATACATACATATATATGAAGTATAGATAAGCCCTCCACTACACAATTTGTCATTCTCGTATCTCGCCAAGTGACGTCACACAAAACTAGTCGGCATTTGGAAAGGTATTTTTAGCGGGAAAGCCTCCGTTCCGTTTCACGCGCGTTCGACACGAGCGCCACAAAGATGGGAACTGTGAAGCTGTAGCGTTCCGTTTTACGTTCCGCTTTGATCAAAGTGCTCATGTTACTGTAACTTGCTACGTTTTTTAGATAATGGTTCATCCCGTTGGCTCTGTTCTGTTTTGATGGTCAGTGGTTTGCCTTTGTGTAACTGCGGGTTAATTTTTGTTGTTTTTAAAGACGTTAGCAAGTCTCATATCTTAACCATTTTTAGGATTCCGTACCCATTGGGTAAAATGGTTATAGTTTTTAATGGTTAACAAGAAAGAAAGAACCAAAATACATTTATTGAAATTTAAGTATTATAGTTAATCCTACACTAGATAGGACTGTAATATAATTTTCTATTTATTATTTAAACTATTTACATATAACTTTATACATACACATCACATTATATTATTTGGAACGCTCGTAACTTTAATTTTAAGTTTTCGACTATTACCACCATTAGATTAAATTAAACTATGACATTACCTGACTTTTCAAAGTGCTTGTAAACTAAGCCTAATTGAAATGTATGTTTTATAAAATTATATGTTTAAATTACTTTATATCACTTTTTATATCTGTAGTTTAATTAATAATTATTTATTATTATATTGTACTACATTTATTTACTGCTTATTATTTTAATTTATTCATATTTTATATAATCTGTGACGTCACACGTTTAGCTGAAATTCAGCGGCGTGTATTAAGCTTGTATGTAATACTAAGTAAGACTAGTAATTCACAAAACAATTAAAACATAGCAACATAGCAAATTGTAATCAGTGTTTTAATGACAATAGGTTGTCGAATTGTAGGAAACATTGTTTAGTGAATGTAAATGATTTTATTAGTATTTATATTTATAGTCTCAATCTAATGTAAACGATAGGGGGGATGTGGGAGGTCATTTAGTCCCCTTTCCCCCCTGGAGTTCACCAAAAACGGATTTTAAATGCTTACAGGTGAAATCGCGCGGATTTTTATTTCCTTCCGCGTACAATAATTTACGTCAGTCGTTACCGTAAATACGTAAAGCGACACGCGTAAAAGACGACTTTAAGTTACAGCTCTTTGTGAGAAAGCTCATGCGAGAAACGGAGTAGCAGAAAGTACTTAGTAGAAATTAAATTATTTATTCAAATGTTTTATATAATATTTTGTCTTTTATTAAATTATTACAGGCTCTGTTAGAAGTCTCAATACAATACATATACGGTAAACTGGCTGGATTGAAGTCCCCAAAGGACCGTAACTGCAGTACAACAATAAGTGGTCGTTACTTCTCTTAGTCTTCTTTGAGTGGCTCTCCGACTAGCGACAGAGAGAAGTTTACAAAGCGGACTGCCAACCCGCTTTGTAAACTTCTCTCTGTCTTATTTAGGCGAAATAGTAGAGCGCTCTCGATTCCGTTCCACTCTCTGATTTTCCTCAACCAGGACTTTTTCTGCGATCAACTCCTCTTCTACCGGAAACTTTTCCCATCTTGATGAGCTGTAGAAGATCGTATGTCTCGTGCCGTAGCACGTGCCCCAGATACGTAACATTATCTACTCATTTTGACCCAATTCTAGAAATAGGTTATTACATTTTATTTTTTGACCAAGCGGGCCGGTATCCTGCTCGAATAAAACTGTTTCATATTTATGTTCCCCCATAAAGGGGATGTTATCTTTTAAATACGCATTTAAACGGAAGCTCAAATGTCTCATAACGCTTAAAGAAGCTAAGGGCTCGTGAAGGCAATGATTTTAACATGAATAGCGACATATTTTTGTTGGCTGTACTATCTTACTCGCTGAGATAAGTAGGTATTTTAAATTTCGAATTGCTTGAAATGTCTTTGTGCTTTTGTGCTTTGTGCTTTTATCTTTTTTACCTGCTTTGTTGGTCCAGCTGTTAGCTTGTGTGTCTTTGGATAACGAAGTGCTGGGTCTGAGTCGTGGATTAATAAAATTGGGCAAGTGCGAGTCGGACTTCAATTTCTAGGGTTCTGTACTAACAGAACCTTCGGCGGGCGACTGACAGGTGGACATAAATGTTATACTATTCTGTGTTTAGGGTTCCGTACTCAAAACGGGACCCTATTACTAAGATTTCGCGGTCCGTCCGTCCGTTTGTTACCAGGATATTTCTCGTGAACCGTGATAGGTAGACGGTTGAATTTTTCACAGATGGTGTATTTCTGTTCCTGCTAACAACAAATACTAAAAAACAGAACAAGATGTGTATGAACATTAAAATGTAACAATACCTATCTGTATATGACCACATTCTGGTAATAAATGATTTATGATATATGATTATGATTATGATTATGACTAAAATTAAATTAAAGGGGGCTTCTATCTTCTTCTTTCTTCTGGGTCGTTTCCGCACTTGGCCATGTGATTGGCCGTTGTACCCGTCCTTTAGGAGGCTCTCATACTACAAATGTATTTTTTTGCTTTAATGGATAATGGTACGGAACCCTTCGTTTTTGTTTAATTCTAAATAGACTTGCGCTTGACTAAAATCATGCCTGGTGGAAAGCAATGATGAGGTCTAGTTTGTTTTTTAGAAAATGCCTATTTACTCTTGAAGGTGCACAAATTATAAGTGTTAGGAAACACAGAGCCTTCGTGCGCGAGTCTTCCATTTTGCCGTTTTTTTTATGCACAGAACCTTAAAAACTGTTTTTTTTTTCGTGTGGGACCACTACGGCGTCACTGGGGGGTCAGAAGCATCGCCTGATGAGACCCGAAGGCTGAAATAAAGATAGAGGACGGAATGACTCTTTAAGGGCGTCTTCTATGAGACTCGGACCTCGGCTTAGAGGACCATTTGGGAGGGTGTAACCGTGATCTCAGTGAATCAGTCCGGACGCCCCCAAGATCGTGAGTTAGAAAAACCCACGTCCGGGTGAAAATCTGCTACGATTACGTCACAGCTCTGTGTAGAGTGGTATACTTTCCTATATAGTGCAAGGTATTTGTGTTACGCGTCATTGTCGCATTCAACTATTGAGCGCGTAATACGTCTCACCTTGAACCAAACTATTGTTTCCACCGCGTTGCCATGGCAACCGCGACCCGGCCCCGCCTGACACTGATGTGCGTGTCACCTTTATATTGGCCCCTATTGGGTTTATTTTGGGGTGTATTGGGTTACAGAATATGGATTCAATTTATGTGTCAGTTAAACCTTAAAAGTTACATTGGGCGGCTGGACTTATTATTATAATAATTACACCATTGGATAGCTGTAGGATCTTTTTATAAGTAGGAAAACTCTTATAAGTCATATGCAGTGGAGAGAGAAGCGCTTCTAATTTGAAGTCATTTTGTCGGTTTTCGAAATTTCTAGTTAAAGATGAATTTAGTCTATCCGAAAATATTATCGAACGGCTGTAAAACCAGCTCTACGAATGTATATTACGAAGCTAAGTTATTAGTCTCTTGAAAGCTTAGATCGTCGTTTCTTCGTTATCAACCCATATTCGGCTCACTGCTGAGCTCGAGTCTCCTCTCAGAATGAGAGGGGTTAGGAAAATAGTCCACCACGCTGGCCCAATGCGAATTGGTAGACTTCACGCACGCAGAGAATCAAGATAATTCTCTGGTATGCAGGTTTCCTCACGATGTTTTTCATTCACACCTTGAGACACGTCATATTTAATTTCTTAAAATGCACACAACTGAAAAGTTGGAGGTGCATGCCCCGGACCGTCTGTCTGACTATCTCACTAATACACTATTATACACTATAATAGCCAGCGGCACACGTCCGCCATCTCTCGATTAAAATGACAGACTGCCCGCTTTCTCCTACTACCGGTGTATATATAGGTAGGTATATTTTATTAAAAACTTGATTTATATTGCTCAAAAAGAGAAATATGCAGACGTTTCTTATACAAGAATAAGGGTTTAATCATAAGCTCAAATCTGTGTTAGCAATAAATCCCTCGTAACGAGAGGCTGTGGAAACTCGTCTCGGCGCTGCGGGAAATCCAACGTTTTCCGTAATCTAATTAATAACTTCCCACGCCATAAACATTTCAAAACTGAGTTTGGTTGATAAGATATAATAAATTGGCAAATTACTTGTATATTTCTCAAGCTCCAAGGGACAGGGTTTCCACAGACTTGTGTTTAGTTAGATACCGCAAAAGCTTTTGTAACAGCGCTCCGCTCCTTCAAAGAAACAATAGTTGTTGATTTCAAGTTCATGTTAATTGTACAATACCACTATTATCTATTCTGAGTACTCGTATTTACGATTGAACAAAAAATATAAATAATCAGAATTTTTGTCAACCGCACGTGTGTCGTAGAATAATTATGATTATTGGTATAATCCATTAATAGCATAAGATTGTAGTATAATTACTGTTTAGTAATGTAATCTTCGAATTATGTGCCCCGCCCATTGCCACTTTAGCTTCGCAACTCGTTGAGTTATGTCGGTGACTTTGGTTCTTCTGCGGATTTCCTCATTTCTGATTCGATTACGCAAAGAAACTCCAAGTATAGCTCGCTCCATCGCTCGCTGAGTGACTCTGAGCCTTCTAATTAGGCCTATAGTTAGCGACCAAGTCTCGGATCCGTAGGTCATCACTAGCAACACGTTTGTTTATTTTTAATTGTCATCATAGTAATGACATTTTTTTTTTAATTGTTTACAAGTTAGCCCTTGACTACAATCTCACTTGATGGTAAGTGATGATGCAATCTAAGATGGAAGCGGGCTAACTTGTATGGAGGAGGATGAAAATCCACACCCCTATCGGTTTCTACACGACATCGTACTGGAACGCTAAATCGCTTGGCGGTACTTTGTCGGTAACTAGCCACAGCCGAAGCCTCCCACCAGCCGAAACAACACTGACAAATACAATAACATTTATACATAGAGTAAATAGATCGATGCAATTATACTATGACATGATTAGTATTATTGGATTATCCTTAAGTCCCAGTCGGAGTTGTGTATATATTTATATTGCTTCATTGAGTATGAGCACAGGCTTTCATTTGACTACATGGTTCACTGGAGCTAACTGGGTCACGCTACCGAAAGCAGACAAATCGATGACGGTCGCACGGTACAGACTGACCTTTTTATTATAATTTGTCATATACGCTTCACGACGGATTTGAATCCTACACTGTGTGAGGGATTCATTTTATGTGTATTGTATTGTCAACCCATATTCGGCTCACTGCTGAGCTTGAGTCTCCGCTCAGAATGAGAGGGGTTAGGCCCACCACCACGCTGGCCCAATGCGGATTGGCAGACTTTACACACGCAGAGAATTCTCTGGTATGTAGGTTTTCTCACGATGTTTTTCCTACACCGTTTGAGATACGCGATATTATTATTTTTTTTAATGCACACAGCTGAAATTGGAGGTTATATCCACGGGGCTATCACAGCTCGTTTATGTAGTCAAATGAAAACCATTTTTATTAACCGACTTCCAAAAAGGAGGAGGTTCTACGTTCGGCTGTATGTAAATTTTTTTTTTTTTTTTTTTTTTTTTTTTATGTATGTCCAGCGATAATTCCGTCAATTATGGACCGATTTTGAAAATTCTTTTTTTGTTTTGTAGGGTTTACTTCCAGGGTGGTCCCATTTTTTTCATGTCAGGATCTGATGATGGCATCCTGGAGAAATTGAGGGGAACTTTCGAAAGTTGTAGAGACGGCTAGTACGTTTGTTAGTGTTTCCATAAGGTATTTTAAACTACTACAACTTTATGAAGGTTTAGAGTTGGTCTGATGATGGAGCCGAAACACAGACGATGGAACTCGTCAAGGATTTACAGCAGTCACCTATTGTTTGGGCTTGATTAATTTGTATTGATGAGTACTTTCCACCTATATGGGTTGTGACTGTATTAAGGGTCTGGTGATGAAGACGAGGGACAGTGAAGAGAACTCCTCGACGGTTCACAGTAGCTACCTTGTGTTTGGACTTGATAAATTTGTATTGATGACAACTTACCACCTATATGGATTGTGACTGTATTAAGGGTCTGATGATGAAGACGAGGGACAGTGAAGAGAACTCCTCGACGGTTCACAGTAGCTACCTTGTGTTTGGACTTGATAAATTTGTATTGATGAGAACTTTCCACCTAGAAGGATTGTGACTGTATTAAGGGTCTGGTGATGAAGACGAGGGACAATGAAGAGAACTCCTCGACGGTTCACAGTAGCTACCTTGTGTTTGGACTTGGTAAATTTGTATTGATGAGAACTTTCCACCTAGATGGATTGCGACTGTATTAAGGGTCTGGTGATGAAGACGAAGCACAGTGAAGAGAACTCCTCGACGGCTCACAGTAGCTACCTTGTGTTTGGACTTGATAATTTTGTATTGATAAGAACTTTCCACTTAGATAGGTTGTGACTGTACACACGCAGTGGGTATGCTAACACTAAAAATAAAAAAATAAAAATTTTAATAAAAAAAATTCAACCGACTTCCAACTCAAAAAATAACTTTAACTAAAAAGCAAAAAATAACATCCTACCTATGTGCTACCTTCTGATCAGTTTGAAGGCGGTGCCAAGTCAGTGATGTTTTAATTAAATACGTTTAAACTACAAAATTTCTGTGGTTATTCCAGAAACAGCTTTAATTAAAACACGACACTGGCTTGGCACCGCCTTCAAACTGATCAGAAGGTAGCACATAGGTAGGATGTTATTTTTTGCTTTTTAGTTAAAGTTATTTTTTGAGTTGGAAGTCGGTTGAATTTTTTTTTTTATTTTTTTTTTGTCTGTCTGTTTGTTTGTCTGTCTGTCTGTGGCACCATAGCTCCCGAACGGATGAAGAAATTTCAATTTAGTTTTATTTATATGAAAGATGACTTACGGGTTAGTGTTCTTAGACAATTCATGTTTGATGAAAATCGGTTGAGCCGTTTAAAAGTTGTGGGGGGTGAAAGTGGGGAAGAATTACTGAATGTCTGCAAAAATTTGACTTCGATGACTTGATCGAGAGTGTAATTAATAATTTCATGACCTTCGGGGGTATTTCAAAATTATCATTTGTGTTATTCACTTACTTTGAAGATGTACCTTCAAGTTTATTTAATGCGCACCTCTCGCCTCTCGTCGGTTTCGTAACTGAATGCTAAATGGATCGCGGTAGTTCTTTGTCGGTAGGGTAGTAACTAGCTACAGCGAAAAATTAGAGCCAGAAAAATTATTAGCTACGCCCCTGGACAAGTAACAAATTACATCGTATGCAGATATATCTTTGTATTATAAAGCTAAAACTTTAAAGGGATGTTTCCACGCGTAACCCACGCAACATAACGCTATTTACTTATATATATCATCTCATTATTAAAGTAAATGTTAACACGCGCCAGTATAATGGCGAATGGAAAATAGAGAACAGAAAAATATTCTCTCTCTACCACGAATACCGCAAGAATATCTTGTTCG
The DNA here is from genome assembly GCF_947172395.1 of Bicyclus anynana. Lineage (NCBI taxonomy): Eukaryota > Metazoa > Arthropoda > Insecta > Lepidoptera > Nymphalidae > Bicyclus > Bicyclus anynana. Next base: position 1,179,634 of record NC_069101.1, read on the forward strand.
CAGTACCTAATGCTAGGTTCCCGCGGGACTTACATTTTGCTAGAACCTAACGAGATGATCCCATTATTTCCACTTCTATTTTCCATTTTTTTAGGGTTCCGCTGTGGATTATGCAAATTAACGCGCTTCAATAAGTTCTATGCAAGCTTAGCTGTAGTTAAAGCACAGCGATTTAGTTGATGGTTTGAATTTTGAGATAAAATAAGTTTAATCTTTGTACGTTGCAGCAGGCTTACGCAACTCGGTGTACCATTCAAATAATAAGTCACTACGTCTTTTTTTCGTAATTGTGATCATCTAACATAGATATTTCAACGAAATTATCGTGACTACGTCACCTTACATCTAGTGGTGGTGAATTTTTGTTTTACGATCATCTAACTCACTTAAGTTAACTGATCATCTTAGATTGCATCATCACTTATCACCAGGTGAGATTGTAGTCAAGGGCTAACTTGTAAAAAATAAAAAAAAAAATGAAAAAATATCATGATTGAAATGACGAAATTACGTGAATAACGGTTTTTCGTTAAAATAATGTTTCTATTTGCTACTACTACTACTAGATTTAGAGCAGTGATAGCCTAGTGGATATGACCTCTGCTTCCGATTCCGGAGGGTGTGGGTTCGAATCCGGTCCCGGGCATGCACCTCCAACTTTTCAGTTGTGTGCATTTTAAGAAATTAAATATCACGTGTCTCAATCGGTGAAGGAAAACATCGTGAGGAAACCTGCATACCAGAGAATTATCTTCATTCTCTGCGTGTGTGAAGTCTGCCAATCCGCATTGGGCCAGCGTGGTGGACTATTGGCCTAACCCCTCTCATTCTGAGAGGAGACTCGAGCTCAGCAGTGAGCCGAATATGGGTTGATGACGACTACTAGATTACTGTCATTTTACGTAAAATGAAGATACTTATGTAATTTCGTTGAAAATTCGATGTTAGATGATTGCATAAACGAAAATATAAAGATAAACCTGAGATACATAATAACCTTGCTGGTCAGTTTTGATCAAGTTATGCCTTAGCTTATGACAACAAGACCCTTTATCACAGCAATGCTGCTTGGTGGCAGGTGGAAGAAGCATCGCAGTATTACTTCAGAGAACGAGCTCTATAAGTGAGTCAGGGTACGCAGGGCATTTTTGCATTATATTAAATGCAAAAATGCATGCCAATATACAGAACCATAATTTAAAGACCTCTTTTCAACATTTATTGTTTTTATCTTCACAGCAAACAGCGCTCGTCACGTTTCAAATTATAATTTTACAGGGACGGTGCCTTAATTACAATTAGACTTTTTCATGGTTTTGTACGAGCGGATTCGCTCTACCTTTCGGCACATCTGCGTATATTTTGCGTTTTGAATGTTAAAAGGATTACGTTTTATTAATATTTATAAATGTGTATGGCTTTGTTGTTAGTTAATTTTGCATTCATCATCAGTCTATTTTAATGTCTCACTGCTATTGCGGTAAAATTTTTGTTTCTATAACGATCACTAATGTATAAGACTGAGATTAGATGATAGGAAGAATAAAGTTACTGTTACACATGCTCTAAAATAGCATGCTAAAACGTGCTATTGAGTATGCTCCATACAAGCATGCTTATCATCAGTTTACATTTGCTAGCAATAAGCATGCTATTTTTAAGTATGCTCCTGAATAAGCATGCTCAAAGCAAACATTCCAATTAAACATGCTTATTTGTATCTGTCGCTCTCTGTCTATAGTGTCATGTTAGACATGAAGAGATGAAGGTGAAGAGAATACAGAATAGCAATGCTGATCGACTAGCATACTCAATAAGCAAACCTGTTCAGGCGCGCTAAAAGCACGCCCCCTTCCAACCTCGCAGCAAGTAGCATGCTCATAAATCGCACGACTATTGATTTTTGAGTAAGCTCGAAAAAAACATGCTCATTATTAGCAATGTTGCGATACACATGTTATTAAATAGCAACTGCTCAATAGTAGCATGCTTTCGTGCTTGTAATAGTAGCTTAATATTTATTAAACAAAACGTAAGTTTAAGTGTGTAACATATTCAAAAAAATTTAATTGCAATTATCAAACTTGAGTTATTTAAATATTTGCACTTTTGTTTTGGGAACGCCCTCCATTTTTTTAATTTGCCGGTTTATTTCAGTCTCTACTTTCATTAGCCAAACTCTAAAAATATTTTTTTTTTCATTTGGCATAAGTATTTCCTTAATATAATATTTATTATAATAGGTCAATAGCTGAGGGCCAATGTAAAGTTCAATCTTGGTGGAGGCATCATCATCATTAACAACCCATAATCGACTCACTGTTGAGCACGAATCTCCTTTCAAAATGAGAGAGGTTAGGCTAATACTCCACTACCTGGCCCAATGCGGATTGACGAACTTCACACGCAGGGAATTAAAAAAAAAAGGTATGTAGGTTTCCTCACGATGTTATTCCTTCACCGTTTGAGACACGTGATATTTATCTTCTTAAAGTGCACACAACTGAAAAGTTGGAGGTGCATGCCCCAGACCGGATCAAAACTTATGCCATCCGAATCGAAGGCAGACGTCATATCCACAGAGCTATGGGGTATACGACAGCCTAAAGTGTTTCCTCGATTAAATCCTAAGACCCCGTCTTAAGCTGCCATTAAATATAATTAAAATATAATATTATTATGTTAAATCCAGATTATTTCTAGTTTATAATGGAGTCTCTAGGCTCAGAGTAAATAATTTGAGTTTCAAATGAGATTACGGAGGCTTTAATTAAAGGCTCAATCAAAGTGCGCCGGAAGTTGGTTCCCGTAATGCTATTATACCATTTGCGGATTGTGTAGAGGCTAATTCACGGATTTGTATTTATCTAGATGCCTTTATTTTATAATGATAATATGAATTGTATTTTTTTTTATTCTTTACAAGTTAGCCCTTGAATACAATCTCACCTGATGGTAAGTGGTGATGCAGTCTAAAATGAAAGCGGGCTAACTTGTTAGGAAGAGGATGAAAATCCACACTCCTTTCGGTTTCTACACGACATCGTACCGGAACGCTAAATCGCTTGGCGGTACGTCTTTGCCGATAACTAGCAACGGTCGAAGCGTCCCACCAGCGATATCTGGACTAATTAAGAAAAACTCAATCTCTCTAGCTGGGGATCGAACCCAGGACCTCAGTTTTGTAAATAAACCGCGCATATAACTGTGATTAAGTTTACGTCAAATGTGAACGTGGCCTTACAGTTATTAGTACAAACTTCTGCTTAGTGAGTTAGTGAGTTAGTTTGACGTGCCGTCTGTTCCAAGCTGCTGGGTTACTTCAAACGACGCATTACGTTATAATGTTTAATCAACATCAGGTATTTACGGTTCTCCAGTTTTGTGTATATTGCTCTACAGTAGTAATTAACAGTTTCAAGTTTTCTCGTTGGTCCAGAGGTTAGTTTATATAAATAATCGCTATCAACCCATATTCGGCTCACTGCTGAGCTCGAGCCTCCTCTCAGAATGAGAGGGGTTAGGCCAATAGTCCACCACGCTGGCCCAATGCGGATTGGCAGACTTCGCACACGCAGAGATTTAAGAAAATTCTCGGGTATGCAGGTTTACTCACGACGTTTTCCTTCACCGTTTGAGACACGTGATATTTAATTTCTTAAAATGTTGTGTACATTTCCACTGAAAAGTTGGAGGTACATGCCCCAGACCGGATTCGAACCCTCACCCTCTGGAATCGAAGGCAGAGGTCATATCTAGATATAAATAATAATCTAGATATAATAAAATGCTTTATTTAGTACACACAATTGAGAAAACAAAACAAATACAAATTAATTTAAAAATAATTAAAAAGGGACTGCAAGCCCAAATGTCCCCCCCCACCTCACAAACTTTATCTCTTTTTATTGTCATGCGACAGCACAAGTCAAGTTTATTACCGTAGATGCATACGGAAGTGACGTCACAAAAAAAAAACAAAATGTAACATAAGCGGTGATGTGTAGCAGACAACACATAAATCATTGTTCCATACGCCGGATGATTTACGCGCTGTGTAGGAAGACTATAAAGTTCGGGAAGCGTAAACGGCGTAAACACATCTCTGCGGTTTTTCTTTATTTATGTTTGCTCCGGTTCGAACCGATTCACCTAATATTAGGGCAAGGGATCGCTAGCGACATGTCGCACCGTTGTTTTGCTAGTATTTATTTAGTTTTATATTCTTCAAAGTCTTCCACCGACGTGATAGCCCAGTGGATATGACCTCTGCCTCCGATTTCGGAGGGTGTGGGTTCGAATCCGGTCCGGGACATCCACCTCCAAATTTTCAGTTGTGTGCATTATAACTAGCTGACACCGCGCGGTTTCACCCGCGTGGTTCCCATTCCCGTAGGAATACCGAGATAATATATGGGCTATCTAACACTGAAAGAATTTTTCAAATCAGACCAGTAGTACCTGAGATTAGCGCGTTCAATCAATCAAACAAACAAACAAACAAACAAACAAACTCTTTAGCTTTATAATATTAGTAGAGATTAAATATCACGTGTCTCAAACGGTGAAAGAAAACATCGTGAGGAAACCTGCATAACTGAGAATTTCTCTGCAAATTTCGCTGAAAATCTGAATTCTCTGCGTGTGAAAAGTCTGCCAATCCGCATTGGGCCAGCGTAGTGGACTAATCCCTCACATTCTGAAAGGAGACTCGAGCTCAACGGTGGGTCGATTATGGGTTGATAATGATGAAAGTCTTCCACCGCGTTTGCCTGTCTGTTAGCCATAAACTCAAAGATTTCTGAACGGATTTTCATGCGGGTTTCCCCAATATATAGAGTTGTTCTTGAAAAACGTTTCAATATGTTCAGATTTTGTATAAATTGATTGAAATACGACTATAATTATTGAAACAGGACCCTTTCTTTGAAAACACTACAGTTATGCAGCTTTTCCATATTCAAGTTTTAATTAGATGCATATTTTTCAAAGAAAGTTGTATAGCAGGTATAGAAATTAAAGGCAGTTTCTCTCGATAAAAAACTATAAGAACTTCATATAAATAAAATTTATTTGTTTAGAAAACTTTGAAATTTAATTTATATGATTAGCGTATCAACTGTTTGAGCGGCTTGTCGCTAGGTTGGTCTTAGCCTTAAACTGAGGTTACGCGGTTTTGGTGATATATCGTAGGGGTCGACCATAATGTGGATGCGCCCTTATTTATTGCCACTTTCAGTCGAAATATTGTTCGTATTATTTTCTTGTATTTTATGATAAGTACTTTTTACAAACTGGTACTTTTGTCATGTCAGTATGGTGTGGGTTGAGTGGAATCAAGTTTGGTATACTTGGGTATTATAAGTGACAATGTATGGTGTCCGAATTAATGTCATGGAGCTGATCTGTTGTGTTAGTTGTATTATTTGGACCCGATGGAGTCGGAAGGTAACGATATAAACCCTCAAGGTATACCTACGGTTATTTTAAAAGTACCTATTCTGACTTTAGGAAGGACCATAACAAAGGAGATGGTCCATTTCTGGTCCACTCTTGTACGCCGTATCATTAAAATTTAACAAATACAAGGATTTTATTAAAGTTTATCAAAGTGAAAAAAACTAAATAAAAAGAAATAAATGAAATTAAAACCCAAGTTTTTGAGTTATATTAAGATGGCGCCCATAAAGCAACTATGACATGACAATTGACAGCAAACGTCAAATCGATTACTGCATTGAAAACGTCATCAATCCGTCAATATTATCCTTACTAGTGTTTACATTTCTGCGGTGATCTATCTATCTATATATATAAAAATGAATTGCTGTTCGTTAGTCTCGCTAAAACTCGAGAACGGCTTAACGGATTTATCTTATCTTAGTCTTGAAATGTTCGTGGAGGTATAGGGAAGGTTTAAAAGGTGAGGAAAAATCAAATAATTTCCAGGAAAACCCTAAAAACTGCCCTTTTCTATTTCCCATACAAACGTTTAAGAGTCAAGCGGTAGGGGTAGGGTAGGGGTAGGGTAGGGGTAGAGTAGAGAAGGGTAGAGTAGGGATAGGGAATAAGTGCACTTATGTCAAAACGAAGCTTGACCGGGCCCGCTAGTAATGAATATTATTTTAAAAGAGTTGAAGAAATCCGTAGATTTGTATAATTAAAAATAGTTAAAAAAATATTTTCTTATATGCTAGAAACCTAGCTACTGCTAGAAAGTTCAATGTTTAAATTCAAATTTTAAAAAAACAATTCGGCGTAAATTCTTCTAGTAACAATCTTTCGGCGTAGATACTTCTACGCCGAATTTATTTTTGCCTTGGCGGAGGCACTCCCATGCACCCAGGTAGATGAAATAATATTCATGAACAAAATACAAAGTATTACAAAAAAATATACCCACAAAAATGTAGCAATATGAAGTTAGTTAACAAAAAGAGCCGTAAGTGCAGCTCCCACGTCCAGCCAATATACCAAGTTATCTGTGTTGTAAAAACCAGAGAGAAGCTAGACGGCAAACACCAGCTGTTCGCAGCGTTATGTAAGGAAAATCGGGTCATGTGAGTCGTGTTAGCTAGAACATTTGGTTCCGTATCATCACGACAAATGTTTGTATGTGTGAATATTTGTCACTTATTTACGCTACTAATATTGAATCAATTTGGAACAAAGGTTGATTATGTAGCGATTTAGCGTACCGGTACGGTGTCGTGTAGAAACCGAAAAGAATGTGGATTTTCATCCTCCTCCTAACAATTTCGCCCGCTTTCATCTTAGATTGCATCATCACTTACCATCAAGTGAGATTGTAGTCAAGGGCTAATTTGTAAACAATAAAAAAAAGTCCTCATTCGCACGAATTTTTTTTATAACGGACGTTAAAAAGCTTTCAAACATAGTATCAAGTTAAATTAAAGTCTATTTCCCAAAATTGAAAATGCAACACTGTTCGAAAAAAAAGCGACGTATTTTAAAAATGTTGCCGTGTGAACATATACTTCGGAATGCATTTGTTGTATTTCAACGCTTTTTTAACGTCCGTTAAGAAAAATCTCGAGCGAATGGCTAAAATTCTGACATTGAGAACCTCCTCCTTTTTTGAATTCGCTTAAAACAAAAGAGAAGCAAGACGGCTAACAACAGCTGTTTACAGCGTTACGTAAGGAAACTTGTCATGCGAATTGTGTTAGTTGTTTGGTTCCGTATCTCCACTAAACTAGACGAATATTATAAATTTGCGAAAAAAATATCCACTAAACAGATTTAATTTTGTTTTGCACCAATGAAAAACTACGTAATCAGCCAGTAAGAAAGATTATATTGTACCCGCATATTCTCACGGCAAAGAACTACACGGGTAAAATCTGCTGGTTACAAAAAGGATTAAGTTTGTGTGTATGCCTGTTTCTGTTTCATGCCGTAACTATTGAACCCATTTAGCTATAATTTGTAATGAGATAATACATTAAGATATTTTTCATATCCAGAAAAAATTCATGGCTTCCGGGGAAGTTAAAACATCTAAAGTTCACTCGGATAAAGTCGCGGACATCAGCTGTATAAGCTGGATATAAATAGGAAGTTAGGTTTCTTTGTTTAATAATTAACAGTTACTACTATTTAATTAGATCTGTAGATTATAGGCCGGTGAAACTTCAGGACAGGGCACTTTTACTGTCATCCACCAGTATAAAAAAGGTCTTTTTATTTGACCAAGGAACTCTAAAAATGGCTTAACAACCAATCTGCTCCAAATAAGTAAGTTTCTTTCGACCTTGAAATCGCATCATTGCAAATTAGACTTTATTGTGCGTTGATACAACTGAGTATTGTCTGAGGGGCTTGGAAGAAGAGAATTCTACCCTCTAATAAACTAAATGCCTATTTCCCTTTCGCTATGGATGTTCATTATTATGTATTTTGCGTGCAATCTTTGCCCAGATGGTCGATGTATCATGTTTGGAAGGAAAAATGTTTTGTGTAATAATATGTTATCATTTTTAGAAGTTTTGTTGAATTCTTTTGGCACAAATCAAGAGGAGAAAATTCGGAGAAAGTTCTCATATTAATCCGTGGGTTTATGACTTTTTACAGGGTACCTAATCAAAACTTTTACTTTTTATGCTTTAAAAGTAACCTTTACCTACCTTACCTGAATGGAAATTAAATAATGAATAAAAAAATATTTTGTGGAAAAAAATTAAACTAGACCTCCGTAAGCATATAGATAAATATAAAAATAAATAAATTGATGCCCACATAGATGGAGCAATTGGTTTTTATATTTATTTGTAATGCCAACAATGACAGCAGAAAACATTTACAAAATACAAATACAAGTTACAAAATTCTTGAACTACTGCAGCCATCTTTTACAGCACTGCAGAGACCGGTTAAAAACTTAAAGTAAAAGATTAACCTACACTTAATATAGATAGTAGGTAAATATAGTATAGATGGTAGGTAAAGTATTTTATTATTATTATTATTAGTTATTTAAGTATTTATAGCCTCAATAGCTCAACGGTAAGAGCGATCGGACTCTTCACCGAGGGTAGTGGTTCGATCCCCGCCACGTTGATCTATTGTCGTACCCACTCCTAATACAGTCTTTCCCGACTAGTTGGAGGGAAATGGAGTTTGTACGAGTCCTATTTTCATAAATCCAAATAAATAAATTCTACAATCCTCACGGTACAGCGTGGCGTATTTTAACTACAACTCCTAACACAAAAAAAGAAATTACTTTTCATCTTGCCTCCCATAAGTGCTCCCATATTCAGATTTCATCTATTCACGGTATACCTCTGCGTTTGGGTAACAGAAATTGATATGTTCCAAATGTCAACCTAATTGGTTTAGTAGATTTGACAGACAGACATTAAAATGTGCGTGAGTGATATTAAAAGGGTTCCGTTTTTTATTACGTACGTTCGGAACCCTAAAAACTAACAAAAAGTACTATTCCTTTCTAGATTTAGTAGATAATTTTATTTTCACAATTCGAAAACTTGCGATCATTGTTGGAAAGTTCCAGAGCCAGCGGAAGATTTGCTCGCCCAACTTTACTTTTATATTAGTTCCGTGATGAGCTCGGTCAATACTTTTAACACTTTCCACACTTTCCCCGGCTCCCTTCGCAGTCATTATTGGCTTTAAACGCTGGGAAACTTTTTAGGGAAAATAAATTCAGTGAAGTCGGAACTTTGATGTTTGGAGATAAAAACATTAGAAGTTTCAAAAGAAAGTTTGCTAGTTTTTTTAATAATAGTAGTAGGACGACCTCTCTGGTGAGTTGGTAAATTCTGTGGTTTTCAATTTGAAAGGCCCTAGGTTCGATTAAATTTATTTTAGCTAATTGTTCAATTGTTCAAAGGTTCAATTTTATTTGTAATTAATTTAGGCGTGGACTTGTCAGGAATTAGGCGTGATTTTTTACCTATCGGCAAAGATCTAATGTAACGCCAAGTGATAAAGCGTTTCGGTAGGTTGCTCCCGATGATCCGCGCGGGCCGGGGGGCGTGTAGCGATGAATGAAATATCCACGACTGATGCACCTCACATCACGCACGATATCACACCCGCGCAGTATTTTGCCCCGTCGCCCGCATATCATGGCAGTGTCATTAACAAACTTGCCAGACTATAGAATAGACTATAGTATAGGTAGAATAGGTACTCTTGTATCTCCCAAACTTAAGGGAAGTTTAGGGAAGAGTTGCCATTAAGTTGTCTGGAGACATGATATCTAATAGAAAATTAAAAAAAATACATTTTATACTAGGATAATTCGAGCACCCTCGAAACTTGATACTTCGTAAAGCCAAGTTCTTAACCCCATAACCTGCACTACCTATACCTGTGGTAGGAGCATGACAAAGTTTCAGCTTTTATAAAATGACTAAGCTCTGGCTACCACTGGCTCTTAGCCTATATGCCTAAAAGCTTTCCAAAATGCTTTGTTCTTTTATCATAATATCTGTAATAATCTCATTACCATTTCCTTTATAGTAATTACACCGTTCCATAATACAAGGGTTTGCGAGCAACAAGGGAAATGCTATAAATAAGCAATTTCAGGGATATTCCCTTATCATTCACGAGATTATGGGCTCCTTAAGGGTTGTATAAGGGTGGCTAAATATATCTTGGTTCACGTAATTTAATATTTTTATACAAGGTAAGGGTAGTCATTATTGTGATAGTAAAAATAGATGAAATGGATGAGGCAACTTTGACCCCACGCAGTTACTAAAAAACTAAAATAATTGACTAAGTATGACGTCTTAGCACAGTCTTTATTTTTTTAAATTGTTAGAAACAAATAACGGTATTTTTTTAATCCTTTAGAATACACCATAAAATAACGATATCGTAGTCTACCTACATAATTTGTAGTTCCATCAAGTAACAATTTACCGACCGACATTATTTTCATCAATGTAGAATTAATCTAATATATATAGAATACCTGTTTATCTACCTGTGACTGTTTACCTACCTTTAAATATCTGTCTTGATGTTTGGAAGTCTCTACAAAAGGCCTATGTCCTGCAGTAGACGTATTCAGAATAAACAAAAAAAAATCGCTAAATACATAAATTTTGTTATTGACCTTGTCATGCAAAGAAATTATTTATCGTTCTTGGATATAACATTCTAAATAATATTATAAACGATAGCGGACGTGAGTTCATTCTTAGTAATGGAATAAAAATAGTCGGGATAACGAAAACTACTCTACTTTGATTGCGCTAACCAGCACAAATACTTCAAATCACAGAGTGTTAAAGTAAATAAGCTATTTTGATAGAATGAGTAATGGCGTACTGTACTGTTGAACCCAGTTTATCTCTTTCCACGCTTAGAATAGACCGTTACAGCGCGCTTACAAAATCATACGTATAATATTTATTTAAGGGTTATAGGAAGGATCATATTAAAAATAAGCGCGACGACCTTAATAACCGCTTTAGAAACCTACTCTGGCTCCTAGGCAGGCAGTCTGTATTGTCTCTCAACAATAAATTGCTAGTGTATTGCGCTATTCTGAAACCTATTTGGCTCTATGGAATTCAGATCTGGTCTACCGCTAGCACATCCAACACTCTAATCATTCAAAGAGAACAGAATAGAATATTAAGAACAATTGCTAATGCGCCCTGGTACTCACGCAACACTGAAGTACCAATACTTGGAAATACCAACAATTCAGAAAGAGATAAAGAAGCACAAAATGCAACATCGGACACGCTTACAATACAATGCAGACTTGAGGACAGTGGTCCCCAGTTCTGCCAACGCTACGCTTTCCTACCACTAATCCGCTTATAGTCTGTCGACTGATTGCAGATAAAACCAACAAAAAAAAAGGGTTATAGGTGTTAATGCCTGCACGATATACTGTTTTATTAAAGTTATTAAAATCGAAATTTTACCATCTTCGATGCGATATGAGGTCTAAAAAGTCTCACATGCGGTGCGGCTTCGAAATATTTAAATTTCTCTATCATGTGAAAAGTATTATTTGCCGCTTGGTTAAGAAAAGATGATGTGGCAATGTGGAATGTTTCATTCGATCCTTTATTGCTCCATTTAAGACACGGAAGGTTGCGCTGGGCTTTCGTGGTTATTCTGATCCTCTAGCCTGCGAATCCCACATTCCCTCCAGAGGGTGTCATAGAGTATTTCTTCCACGACAACTTCGGAGGGAGGTATATTTTTCTGGGATAAAAATTAGCCTGAACGTTGCTCAATGACCTTCTCTATTTTCCAGTAAAAGACCCATTAGTTATTCCAACGACTCGTTCAAAGGAACACAGAAAAAAAATAAAAAAAAAAACTATAAAAACGGTTATTTTGAAATCACAGACAGACAATTCAATTTTATTTATACATAACAATGGTTATGTATTGATAGTATTTACAAATTATAATTAGCTTTAGCTTAACTTGCTTAGCTAAAACAGGCAGCATGTGCTAATTGAGGAGTCATCAGATGACGCTTGCTCATATACTTGTAATTAAATGACCAATTTTTGCATGTTTTACCAACAATATAAATTAAAATCCAGCGATATTAAGAAGCAATAAGAATAATCTTTGTAATTTTGCTTTTCCGTCATATTAAAAAGTCTTTCGGAATAAAGTCAAATTGATCATTACTTTTTATGATCTGGAATGGAACAACGGTAATGGCAATTTTAGAGCGTACTATTAAAAATTTAAAGACTGTTTTTACACGTATTTTGTGTTTAATGTCAGGAAAACATGCAAAATGATTTTATACATATATAAAGTACATTTACTAAATACTTCAAATAAGAATGAAACTACTCCTGTAGGCCTAACATGCAACCCTCGACATAAATCTCGTGAACAGAAAAAGTCAGTCCACCAATGGCTGCCTAGCCGGAAATATCGCTATTTCGTCCTATCGCAACGAAAGAGAAAGCGATATATAGCGGTACGGCACTTTCGGACGACAATCTAACACTTTTCTTCAAGAGATTTATGTCGTGAGTCGCATGTTAGGCATACAGATTCGACAATCTAGGAGACCATGCACAACGCCAATTATGTATTATGTACCAAGTTTTGTTAATTCTTTTATCATAGTCGTAGAAAAATAGTCGTATGCCACTGCACTTAATTAGCCATTCTAGCACTCGTGTTGTTTATAATGCAAAAATCACTCATGCTATAATGGCCCTGCTATGGCATGCTATAAAGTCACGTATTTGTGAGTTTTATAGCTCATATTTATCCCCTGTAACCTCAGGAACGGGAAACCACGGGGCGTGTGCTAGTTTAATCTAAAAACACAAGTCGCTCGTATTGCTTCTAATAGCAGCTAAAGCATGCTATTAGGAAGCTTTTGTTCTCATAATTTTCACTACAACCCGGTGCAGCTAATCGCGTTCGCGCAAAACGCGCCCTCTAACGGCAGCGCGGCGCACTGATGCAGTTAGCCGTCATCTGATTACAGCTGCTGCCTCGAAGCCTCATTAACGGCTAACATTTTGAGCGCCATATTTTAAGAGGTTTTTTAAAACATGCGCTTATTTTTTTTTTTAATTTCAGCCATAGGGAGTGGCTTGAGTTTGTGATTTTTAGGGCAAAAGTCGGTGTTATTTTGCTGCTAGATAGATTGTAGATACAAATAATGCTCAGAATTTCTGTATTCTGAGAAATAATGATAGACTAGGCATAATGTTGAGTCAACCGTTATTATGTCGATAGTCGTTTAACTCGATTGGACCTGGAGCTAGCTTTAGCTAGCCATCCCTAATTATAGGAATGCTGTAGGTTTGACAGCTTATGGTCCAACCATAGGTGCGCAAGTACGGCTACGTACTTACGTGGTACGGTACGTGGTGGTTATTTTGGAAGGTAGCGTACCAGGGGCGTAGCTTCAAAAATTCAAAATTCAAAATTTAAAATTCATTTATTTCAAGTAGGCTTAGTTTACAAGCACTTTTGACACGTTAGTTGACTATTTGTAAAGATTCTACCACCGGTTCGGAAGGCAGGTTCTGCTGAGAAGATACCGGCAAGAAACTCAACAATTGCTCTTTTGAAAAAGTCATACAGTATTATAATTTACAATTGATAACAATTAAATTACAATTTCTTATAGTTTTATTTCCTGTGTAAAGTTGGAAGCTGATCCAATGGCCTCCAAGCACCTTTATCGTTAAGGAACTCATCAATAATGTAGTAACCTCGACTAAGTAAATTCTGAAAAAAGCTTCTGGGTGACCGATGAGGGGTTCCCTCATCTATGTTTCAGTTCTATTATCAGATCGACTATGTTACATTGCAGTGCTTAAAAATATTTAATGAAATAAATAACAAACGCACTAGTCATCACTACGATTTTAGAAAGTTCCCCTCGATTTCTCCAGGACCCCATCATCAAATCTTAAAATTATGAAAATGGGTTCACCACAGGAATATACCCTATCAAACAAAAACGAATTATCTAAATCGCTCCAGGCATCTTCGAGTAGTCCCATAACATACAAGCAACTTTCTTTTAGTTCAATTTCTCATCTGGTACTTTCGCAGATGTCACAGAGCACGTTTCCACGAACACGCAGGTATTCAAAGCTACGGTTTCATCTGTGTGGAAATAAGATGTGTTTTAACACAATTTTTGTCATACAAGTGCTTTGCAATACATTTTTAATAGTAACCAATTTTATTCAACCAATTTTAGCAATCATTTAGCCGTGGCTAGTTACCACCCTACCGGCAAAGACGTACCACCAAGCGATTTAGCGTTCTGGAACGATGTCGTGTAGAAACCGAAAAGGGGTGTGGATTTTCATCCTCCTCCTAACAAGTTAGCCTGCTTCCATCTTAGACTGCATCATCACTTACCATCAGGTAAGATTCTAGTCAAGGGCTAACTTGTAAAAGAATAAATAAAAAAAAAAAATCCGCTACTCACCGATTGAAAAGTATTTATGAAATACAACAAAAAACGCGACATAAAATTACCGAAAGAATTTCCATTTTCATTTTTATGAAGCAATTTTTGATTACTTTTCTGTTATCCGTACATGTTTGTCAGTGACATGGATGTTTTCATTTATGAAAAATAAATAAATGAAAACACCACGCTCGCAAATTTTTGATAAATTGATCGTTCGTTGTCGCTATATGGGTAGCTTTTTGGTTACGTGAAAATTTATTGGAAATTAATGTTGTTTTTTTATAAGCCTTATATTACGAGTAAATTTTAAGGACTTATATTTATTTTTTTAAATTTAATATTGCTTTAAAACAAAGTAGTCTGTTTGGTTGGATAACTTCCTTTTCTCGTGTAGAAACCGTAAGGGGTTTGGATTTTCATCTACTCCTAACAATTTAGTCCGCTTGTATCTTAGATTGCATAATCACTCACTTACCGTTAGGTGAGATTGTAGTCCAGTGCTAACTTGTAAACAATAAAAAGAAACTACTTGCTACTGCTGGACGTGGGCCTCATATCATATCACCTACCGCTTGGAGCCACTTGTTTTCAGCTCTTGAAATACTTTTAGTCAGTTCACCTAGTGGGGGTTATAATAGAGTGAATCGGAACACAATGACAGCTGACATTGTCAACTGTCATTGTCATCTTGTCATTATGGACAAAGGGAACTATCGCTCTCTCTTGCCCGACGGTTGACACACACATATCACACTAAATGGTATAATTAACCATTTAGTGTGATATGTGTGATATAAATGTAAAGAAAACTTCTTATTTTCTGTTATTGTATTTGCCTGCATTTATTGTCTGTCCTTCAGAGACAATAATGACATTTGAGTCATTTGACAATAACAAATGACAGAAACTTAAAACAGTAAGAGGGACGGTTTTTTTTTCGAGGTTAAAATTTTGTTAATTTTGTAATAAATTGCTCACCTAACCATAACAGTGAAATAATAAGCTTTGTATGTTGTTGTTGGTTTCAGGTGAGTTGTTTTCTGTATGTCTGGTTAATTTTGTTATAAGTACCTAACTACATAACCTTGTTACTTTACTTTGTGTTTTGAACAATAAAATTTTGGTTTCAGAAACAACACATTCTTGTTTATTTTCACAGAAAGTTATAAATTATATCTTACATAAATAAATTAGTAAAAGAAATAAAAGGATTTTATTATAACGAAACCAATACCAATACAGGGGTAAACCAATACTACGAAATCTGCTCGCCTTCCAGCACCTTAAGGTCTCAACGTCCATTGACTCTTTCAACTACATGTCTCACCCATTGCCATGTGGCTTTGTGATTTGTTGAGCTATGTTAGTGACTTTGATTGATCACGCGACATACTCAGAGCATAGCTCGCTCCATCACTGAGTGACTCTGAGCCTTCTTATGAGACCTCATTAGCGTAGACATAGGACAAAAGAATAATTAGTTATTAACAACACATATTCGGCTCACTGTTGAACATAAGCCTCCTCTCAGAATGAGAGGAGTTAGGCTAATAGTCGATCCATCACGTTGGCCCAATGCGTATTGGCAGATTTAACACTCGTAGAGTATTAAGAAAATTTTCAAGTTTTCAATAAAAGGAATTCAAAATTCAAATCATTTGCTTGTCTCCTCTCTTTGCCTCGTGTTATGTATCACGGAATGTCATCCGATTTCAATTCATGTTTGCTACTCCATTCCATCCCTGTTCTGTAAACTGTAATTTAAAGTTTTCACAATGAAAGTATTCACGGATCTAGGTTACTAGGAAATGGGATGGAGTCGAACGTATTCCAAGTTATTCGAACAACTGGGACGAAGACCGCGTTTGTTGAGGGCGTGGATATGACACGTTTTAACAATCATTTGTAGTAATATGTTTATTGTTTCTTTGAGGGAACGGCGTGTTGTTTCATAAGATATTTTTAAAGTTAACAAGAAGAAATCATGTTGATTCTAAAATCAAATAACAGACTTAGAAAAAAAATTTAAATTATTAATTAAAATTTTGTTGCAATAATGCGTGCTGTCCCCCTAGTCAAGTAACACGTCGATTTTCTTTCTACGATCGCTAACTCTTCGAAAACTAGAAAATGTTTGGGAATGACAGATCTTGATCACTCGACCTGTCGATAGCAAATGACTTTTGGATATTGTAGTATCATTTTATCATGATGTAAAATTGCCATCAGTGTTCATTCATACTCAACCCATATTCGGCTCACTGCTGAGCTCGAGTCTCCTCTCAGAATGAGAGGGGTTAGGCCAATAGTCCACCACGCTGGCCCAATGCGGATTGGCAGACTTCACACACGCAGAGAATTAAGATAATTCTCTGGTATACAGGTTTCCTCACGATGTGAAGGAAATTCACCGATTGAGACACGTGATATTTAATTTCTTAAAATGCACACAACTGAAAAGTTGGAGGTGCATGCCCCGGACCGGATTCGAACCCACACTCTCCGGAATCGGAGGCAGAGGTCATATCCACTGGGCTATCACGGCTCTATTGTATTACTACTGGGCCATCAGTGTATGTAATATGTAATATGGTCCACTATAGGACTACACCATACTCCTTATACGAGAGGCGATTTTAAATTTAAAACTAAAGGTGTTAATAATTTTCACAATTACTAACAAATAATAATAATATACATGAATTACAGCTTAAGTTTCCTCTCTGAGGGAATAACTGTACAACGTGTCAAATCTAGACTGATTTTGAAAAAAAAAATAATTTTATTAATCCAGGACATAATACCATTGTAGCAATCAAAAAGTAACTAGGAAAGACAGAGAGAAAAAACACAAGTAGGTAAACTTGTGTTTTTTCTCTCTGTCTTTACTTTGTCTATCGGAAATCGCCTGTAGCCATGTGGCACATCGGTTCTCTTTCTCCAAACGCTAACGCTTAGAAAACTAACAAAATGTATGGGAATGACAGATCCGATCGATAACTTGATCACTTAACCTGTCGATAGTAAATGTCATTCTCATACTGTTTATTTCATTTTAGAAGCGTTAGTGTATGTAGAAAGAGAATAGATGCCACATGGCTATAGGTCCATATCACTTCAGGTTACCGACGCGTCACTGTTTCGCCTAGGGATATAAACTCGGTGAATAAATACGTACAGAAATGGAATACGGTGGATTATTTTTTTTTGGTAACCTATTTTCGAAGGTTTTATTATTTTTCCACGTTTAGGAGCTATCGACCTCGTTGGTCCAATGGGTAACCTACGACCTCGAATATATGTCAAATATAAATAAGTTAACCTCGAAGGTATGTCAAAGGGACTAGCTGACGCCGCGCGGTTTCACCCGCGTGGTTCCTGTTCCTGTAGGAATACGGGGATAATATATAGCCTTTAGCTTTCCTCGATAAATGGGCTATCCAACACTGTAAGAATTTTTCAAATCGGAGCAGTAGTTCTTGATATTAGTGCGTTCCATCAAACAAACAAACTCTTAAGCTTTATAATAATAGTATAGATGATCAATTGTTGAGTCAACATATCCAGAGGGTGTTGATGGTAATAGTGGATCTTGAGGATTTTATCCTTTGGCTAAAATAAGAGCAGTGATAGCCCAGTGGATATGACCTCGACCTCCGATTCCGGAGGGTGTGGGTTCGAATCCGTTCCTGGGTATGCGCCATCAACTTTTCAGTTGTGTGCATTTTAAAAGGAAGAAACAACATCGTGAGAAAACGCGCATACCAGAGAATTTTCTTAATTCTCTTCGTGTGTGAAGTCTGCCAATCCGCATTGGACTACTTGAAAACCACTTACTAGACTTGAATTTTTTTATATATTCTATAGTTATTACAGAAAAAATAATAAAAATACTAAGTATTCATTGTAATGTTATTCATTTGAAGTAGTTAGGTTAAATTGTAAGATCATGAAACCAATGAGCATCAAAGTATCTTGGATGGGGGCCAAGACAGATAATTTTTGTGTAAGTATCCGGAAGATACATTAAGTATCCACCATCTGGTACAATTGTACAAGGTACAATGTTGAATATCCTAACTAATATAATAGAGGATGTAAGTTCGTTTGTAACGCTTTACGCTTAAACAAATAAACCAATTTAAAAAAATCCACCAATGGAAAACTACATAATTAACGTTATTATTCTCTAGGTGTGTGAAGTCTGCCAATCCGCATTGGGGCAACGTGGTGGACTAAGATATAACACCTCTCGTTCTAAGAGGAGACTCGTGTTCAACAGTGAGTGAGTTGCTAATGATGATGATGCGGTTTAGGTTACAGGCTAATCAGGGATAATATCTATGGCTTGGTTAAAGGGCGTAGATAGATTTATCAATACATCAAAGACTTCATTTAAATTCATAACAACAATAACATTAAAATCAAAATCAAGCAAATATTCGATTACATTTTGGAAGTAAAATCTCCGTAAAATATTGCATGAATGAAATATCATATATTTAGGTCCATAACTTTATCCGGTTTGATCCGATTAAATTTGATGAAAATCTATATAGATGTATCTATATTGAATTTAGCTAGCCCAAGCACAAAGTCCAAGAGCACGTGTACAATTTTATTTCAATGTTTATTCATTTACATGTTCATACATTTTTTATACTATTAATATAATTTTAATACTATGATAAACTGAATAGTTTGTTTGTGTGAAATTCTTCTTTCAGGAACTACATGTGTGAAATAAATTATGAAAAAACTCTGGTTGAGATTGTTGTACTCGTATGCTCTTCTATACTACGACCTTTCTTGTTGAGTACTGTTTACCAACAAACAAATTAAAAATGAGAATATAAATCACTAGTCATTTCAGACCTAATAATAATTATAATTAGCTTGTTCTTAAATTAATAAAAATAAATTTGATTAATTAGCTTAGAACAATTAGATATGTTTAATATATTTTATATAACATTTTAAAAACAAACCATACATAATTTAAAATAAATAAGTTATGAAATGACATGCGTTTTCTACCTTTATTTCTAATTTATTTGATGGTAAACAGTACTCATCAAGAAAGGCTTAGCATAGGACCAAGATTCGAAAATTTCGATTTTGAAACTTTACACAACACATTTTCGAATAAAAGACTGGTACTGTTGCAGAATGATACAGTAGGTCTTTACCTATATGATAAAAATTTTCATAAATAATTTCTACAGTAAACATCTGAGAGAAAATTCTCTCCTTTTTTCTATATAAGACTAGACTTAGAGTATAAAGAGCAAACAAACTATACTTACTTTTTGTTTGTTTCACTACCTAAGCATAAAAAGTCCTAGCTCCTACACTATATAAGCTTTGAAATAGAATAGAGGTTTATTGGCTACATATAGATAAATTAAGGCCGATAGTGGGTAATATCCCACCCTTCTATTCAATAGGTTTTATGGGAATATAAAACGAGAGTTCTGCGGATATCTAATCTATTGGATATTAAAGCAGGATATTGATATGGAAATGCATCCTTATATTATTATTAACTAGTGAATGCCTGTGAATACTTTTGCTTTGATCAAGGGTTTTATATTAATTAAGTAAATTATTTTTATCGGTCACAACCATTTACGCCCTGTACTTTGCATAATTACCAAGCTGAATGATGATGATGATGTTGGATGAACCTTGCGTTAGATCTTCATTTTATGAAGGGTGAATTTCTTTTTTTTTATACATTCTACCCTACCACTGACGAACGAAAACCTTCGAGAATATTTCTCATCTCTTATTATAGCATATTAAATTGTCTCTATATGGAAATAGCTTAGGGTTAGGGTTCCGTTTTTGTACTACGTACGTTCAGAACCCTAAAAACACGAACCTACGTAAAAAACACGTGTTTTAAAAAGGGTGTTCGTATGTTAAAAAGGGTTACATACCTTACATAACAGTTGAAATAATTTGTACCTTTATATATGCTACGGTTTTCTTAAAAGGGTTCTATCTAAGGTTCTTTTCGTAACATTGAAATCTTTACAAACAAGTCTAAAAAAGGTAGAAATACAACTTTTCCTTTGCGTTTTTTCTGGGAATTAATTGGGTGTACAATCTCAAACTAAGAAGTCAATACCTAAATATTTTAGGAATAACGTTTACTTTAAAAGCATTTTGTATAAGATAAAGAACCGATGAACTATTTGATTTTATGCTAAGTATTGCACCAACAAGGCACAATGACATACTAGCGGACGCCCGCGACACCCCCGCCCGCCCACGTCTGCGTGGAGTTCAGTTTTTTACAAATTAACCATGGAACCATGGATTTTTTCGGGATGAAAAGTAGCCTATGTGTCCATCCAGAGTAAAATCTATTTCCATTCCAAATTTCAACCAAATCGCTTCAGTAGCCGCAGCGTAAAAGAGGAACAAACATACTTACACACTTTCACATAAACTTTCGCCTTTTTAATGTGACTACAAATGAATTTCAAAATTCGTACTACCTCAAAATCCGTTCATGTATTGGAACACAGACAAAGGCATTATAAATTGTAAGTATAGAACAACCGAATAGATTTAACCAATAAGGCTCCTTTCAGACGGCGGAAACTAGCTGGAAAATCTCATTCCCGAGATTTTCATCAAGCTTAATCGGATCATACTGCTTGTGCGAATGTGAACCTTAACTAATAGGTACTATGAGCGAATTTCGCCTGCACGCCGTATATATGTGCTAATTCCCCGTAATGTTATTTGAAAATGATTTAAAATATGATTTTCGT
Source organism: Bicyclus anynana (assembly GCF_947172395.1). Lineage (NCBI taxonomy): Eukaryota > Metazoa > Arthropoda > Insecta > Lepidoptera > Nymphalidae > Bicyclus > Bicyclus anynana. Next base: position 1,200,859 of record NC_069101.1, read on the forward strand.
TAATGAAACTTGATTTTACATGGATTATTCTGTGATGAAAGTTGCGTTATACTATTAAGTGGATATTCAGTTGCGAATATTTTGGTCAGATATATCAATAAAAGTAAAGGGTGTGGGGGGGGGGGAGCACAGATATATTTATACCTACCTATAGATATATAGATATACTATAATTGCACGCCACAAAGACAAATACAAATTAAATTAAAACACATTATGAAGAGATCAGCATACAAAAGGCGGCCTTATCGCTAATAGCGATTTCTTCCAGACAACCTTCGGTTTAGGAAAACTTAAGGATATCAGCAGGTGGCGTAAAACAAACATAACCATAGTATTAGTTATACACATCAAAAATCACAAAAAGTGATCCGAATTTAGCTACTCCACTGAGTATACGTATGGTACCTACCTATTTACCAAAAAGAGGTTTTTTAATGGTATGCGCGGTTAATTTACAATACGGAGGTCCTGGGTTCGATCCCCGGATGGGTCGATTGAGGTTTTCTTAGTTGGTCCAGGTTTAGCTGGTTTGGCTAATTACCGGCAAAGACTTACCACCAAGCGATGTAGCGTTCCAGTACGATGTGGATTTTCATCCTCCTCCTAACAAGTTAGCCCGCTTCCATCTTAGATTGCACCATCAGGTAAGATTGTAGTTAACTTGTAAATAATAAACGAAAATGCTTCCAGCCTTCATAAAAAGAAGTATGTCTAACTATCGCAGTCCCTTGGTCCATCAGACAGAACCTCTTTAATGAGAATGCAGAATATATACTCAGAGGCACAATTATTCGCCCACTTTAATATACTCGCGTCATATTAAAGTGGGTGGATAATTGTGCTTTTGAGTAGGTATATTATCATGTAAATTTTAATAAATATGCATAATATATTCAGCTAGGGCTAAATAGATTTTTGTACGAGATTGATAAAGCCAATCCAATTTCCGTACAAAAGCCCCGTCGGCTTTATGGACAGACAGATTAGATTACGCATTCTAGATATCTAAATTTATTTTCACATAAAACCTATTGAACGAAAAGGTCGGGCTCGGCTTTAACTATCAACCTTTATAGGCTTTATCTATTCAACGTAATGCACCAAGCTGTAGTTATATATGTGACAAGATAAGATGGCCTTTTTGACGGAATATAATAGTGATGTACCTAAACGTATAGTTAAGATTCTAAATTTCTTTCTTCCAACCCCCATTTTCCTAAAATGGGGGTTGGAAGTTTGCATGAAGCATTTCACAAGGTAGAAAGCTTGGTATGGCTAATAATTGTGACTGAAAAAACTGTGCATCATTTTTTTTGAGAATCCGCCCCCAACTCATTAAAAGAGGGGATGAAATTTTAAATAGGACTTTTCGCAGTTTTCAAGGTAGAAAGCTAAAAATCGTTACACAGAGGTAGGATAGAGGTAGGGTAGGGGCATGGTGGGAGTACGGAAGGGTAGGGAAGAAGCGTACATTAGTCATAGCGAAGCTTGACCGGGTCCGCTGGTAAAATAATAAAATAATCATGTAATAAAATTTAACTACAAAATCAAGTGCAGAGGATTACGTATTTTCGTTTTTAATATAATTATTTAATCAACTATAAACTAGTACAAATAAACATCAGCATCATTATCATCAGCCAAAAGACACTTGCTTCTTCATGACATCAAGTAGGTATAAATATAACTGGACTTAGAACCATTAGAATTTCTTTGAAAAAGCTTACATTTACACAGATATTAAACAATTAATGTTATTTTAATAAATATATTGATAAACAAAATCTACAATTGATAAAAACCATAAACAAAACGTAAAAAATCAAATATTTTACTACTCTTTGTCTTAGCTTGGGCAAACAGCCGCAAAGTGGGTGCATATTGTAAGAAAGAACAAAGGTCGATAGATACAATCGAAAACAAAGTGACCAGAGTGGTATCGATGGCCGAAGAGAGATTGCCCCTCGCTAGAGTGCTCTCCGCTCTCGACCCGACCTTGTTAATTGGATAATGTGTTTGCTACATGTGCCACGGGCTTTACGTGGAAAAATATCGCATGGGAAGAGATTTCTTTTGTCGATAACTAGTTTTGCACATCACTAATGCGCCTAATTGTCATGTCACGACAATTAGGTTGGGAATCGCTCCAGGGTTATCTGCGTATCGGGTTTTTGACGTGACAACGTCTTTTAATTCGATGAAGCCGGCTGCACATTCGAAAAAGATGACGTCATGTGTCGTTCTCTCGCTCTAGGGATGCCAACTTTTTTTACAAGATATAAAGTATATTCTAGTCTACGAAGATTATTAAACAGTATTTAAAAAAAAAACTAACGTTTCCTTTTGAGAAATGCGACCATTTCATCAGTATTTTCTTATGACGTTGTCACGTTCAACTATCGTCAGTAAACCGACTTTGCAGACAACCGATTTTTACATGATATATTTGTATAGCTTCGGATGACGTTCTAGATTCGAGTCCTTTTAGCCGTTTAACTTAAAAACGGTTGGGCGTATGAATATCAACTGATCAAAAACAAAGAAAAGATTAACAATTCGACGTGTATATTTTTTTCTATGAACATCTGTAACTTTTTACTGAGTAGTCCTCAGTGAAAAAAGTGAAAAAAAAATCTAACGATAAGGGTAGGAAAACTGGGAATGATTGAATGTATACCCACTAATTGTAAAGTAAACGAATAACTTTTTTCAACAGATGGTATTACAAATTTTATAATTAAAAATTTTTAAAATAAAGAAAATGGAGCTATAGAAACCGAGGTAATAACAAAAAACTGATTTTTGTGACCTATTTAACTGATGAACTTACGGCGCAGACGCGAGATTTTATGAGACTTTTGAGACTTTTAGAACAACAAAATAAAGGTGTATATATTCTCTCATTCCGAGGTTGACCTCTTTAATTATCTTAATTTAACGAAGAAATAGCACGGAAAACAAAGTAATAGTACAAATCATAGATCTAGACCATATGTCATACTCTACATTTTACTACGACAAATTACATCATCATTATCAGCCTATTATAATATAGCCTATAGCCTTTCTTGACAAATCGGTTATCTAACACTGAAAAAAATTTTCAAATCGAACCAGTAGTTCCTGAGATTAGCGCGTTCAACTAAACAAACAAACTTCATTTTTATAATATTAGTATATGTGTCACAAAAGGAACGTGGAAATTACTCGCTAAACTCTGAGATAGGATGAGAAAATAAGTGCGGTTAAGAATCTCCAATATCGAGTAAAGTGCAAACATATCAGCCAATTAGCGCTGGAGCGGAGGGAAGCTCTCGCGAAGATTTATTCTCTTAATCTTATCCTACGTCGAGCATTTCAGCTGGCTTTATTGACCTGTTGATATCTTTGTAAAAACGAATACATTTTTATTTTCCAAGTATATATATAATAGATTCTTATTAAGATTTGATCCTTTGCGTAAGTTTATTATATACTTCCTCATTAAAAAATTAACTGACCATACAAAGTATTAAATGAACAAAGGACTATGTTGATTGTTTGATTAATTTACCATAATATTGTATGGTACATTTCATGCACATATAGGTACATGTAACATTGTGTATACTTAGCTACAGTTTAAAGATTCATATTTATGTAACTCGCAAATAACGTGGCTTCCCTTTAGTAGAATAATTTTATTTTACTAAAGGGAAATTACAGTAAATTTTGCTAAAAAGGAATCTGAATATTTTTACATTACAAAATATACTAGCTAGGATAATAATACTTAACTAGGCTAAACTTATTATAAAAATAAAATAAAAGGAAAAAGATGACTGACCATAGATGTATTTTTGTCTAGTGGCTTAAAGAGTGCACGTAAAAGTTGTTTTCGTTTTTTTGAGGGGTTATATAGCTTATAAAGATTCTCCAATATTATTATTGTTCCGATAATTGTTTCAGTCAATAGTCTTAGAGCGAAAAGCTTCGACAAACACCTTTCCAGCTTTCGCATAACTGCTGGATCAAGGGTCGGATACAGAAGGCAGTGATTCTTGAGACGGCGCGTATTGTGAGGAGGTTCCTCACTCCACCCTGACCACCGGTTGCTTGGGCACTCAAAGGTCCCGTAGCAGGAGTGTAATTATTTTTTTATACATTTATAATATTTCGTATTTTATTAGCATACTTCAAAATTCAAGTTCAAGGACAAATGAATTAAATAAGAGGAAAAATAATACCTAGATAGTAATTCTTCGTAAGGCATTATAGGAATTTGAAAAGGTGTCAGACGAAGACAATGGCGGAAGAGTGTTGGAAGTGTTTCCATTGTCTGATAAGGTTACTATTGAGGCGAGATGCGCCAGATGCTCTCGATTGTCCCATTTCACAGCCGATAGATATTCTTCAGCCGGTAGTTACGACAATAGAGAAATACTCTGTTACTACCAATGCCTACTACTCTTAGTATATACATATATTGTAGTATGATATATACAATTTATAGATAGATTATTATATATTAATAAAAGCGAAAGGTGTATAAATAGAATAGTATAGAATAGAATAGAATATCTTTATTTGTCCACACACAAATAAAATAAACAAACAGAACATACAAAAATCTGGCCGTGGACAAAAAGGTGTCCACCTCAGCACGATATAAAAATAAATCTATACTAATATTATAAAGAGGTAAAGTTTGTAAGTTTGTCACATTTTTTAAATGGGGTAATCTTCGGAACTACTGGTCCGATTTTAAAAATTCTTTCACCAATAGAATGCTACATTATCGAGAAGTGCTATAGGTTATATTATTATATTGGTATCATATAAATTAGCCGAGTTATCACAGTTTTTGTCATACAAGTCGGACTGAAAATCCTCTTAAACAGACTTATTCGCATGCGCTGCCTTAACTATTGTGTAAAATTGAAATTAATGTATGAAGACTTTATGTATCTTTAAAAGTTCTACAAAAAAGTCCGCGACACCATATATCTATTTTCTATATATTAGCAGATATAGTACCTTTTGTGTTTTAAAAATTATTAATTTTATATACTTAGGTTTACGTCATTATTTATACAACTAAACTTTAATCCTTATTAAAATAAATTAATTAATAATCACAAGGATATTATGGAGATAAGATTTGCGCTTTACAGTATGTTGATTACTTAAATAGTTTCGGAGATAATACAAAATTTCTGAAAGACGCAGAAAATCCGCTATATGACGCCTGGCGCTTTAATTTACGTAGTTCCCGTTCCTGTGTGAATATGGGGATCAAACATAGCCTATGACATTTGCAAATAACGTAGCTTTCTATTGGTAAAACGATTTTTCCAAATCGGTCCAGTAGATCCAGAGATTACCTCCTACAACCACACGAACTATACCTCTTTATATTATTAGCATAGAAGTCTCTATTTCTCTTGGTCATACCACCACTCTCGAAGGACTGGACCGATTTTGCTAAGGGTAGGAGTAAGATAGAGAAGTTACAGGGTAGGGTAGGGTACGGGTAGGGAAGCGTAGGGGTAGTGTAGGGGTAGGGTAGTGGTAGCGTAGGGGTAGAGGTAGGGTAGTGGTAGGGTAGAGGTACGGGTAGGATAGGGAAGTGGTAGGGTAGGGGTAGGATAGGCGTGAGATAGGGGTACGGGTGGGATATTGGTAGGAAAGAGATAAGGTACGGGGAGGGTAGGGGTAGGATGGGGGTAGTGTGTAGGTAAGGTAGGGGTGGGGTAGGGGTAGGTTTGGGGTAGGGTAGGGGTAGGGTGGGGGTGGGTAGGGTAGGGTAGGGTAGGGGTAGGGAAGATGTAGGGGTTGGGTAGGGTAGGGTTGGGGTAGTGGTAGGGTAGGGGTAGGGTAGGGTAGGGTAGGATAGGGGTAGTAGTAAAGTTGACATCGAAATTTACGCGGACGAAGTCGCGGGCGTCCGCTAGTATAAATATAAATTACTTCACGAAATATCGCAAACCACAAGACGTACAAAGATGAAATTTGGCAGAGAGGTAGTTTAAAGTCATCAGCGGCCTTATTACGTATCTCAGTGTACCATTCAAACAATTAGTCACTACATCGATTTTCGTCGTATTTTCGTTTTTGTGATCATCTAATATAGTTATTTCTACGTAATTACCTTGAGTACGCCATTTTACATCAAGTGGAAATGATGTTTTGTTTTAACAATCGTCTAACATGAATATTTCAACAAAATTACGTAAATTTCAGTTTTTCGTTAAAATAACGTTGCTACCTGCTGGTAGTACTACTGGTAGTCTACTAGACTAATGTTACTTTATGTGAAATAATGATTATTATGTAATTTCTTTAAAAACACAATGTTAGATGATTCATCATCATCATCATCATATCAGCCGATGGACGTCCACTGCAGGACATAGGCCTTTTGTAGGGACTTCCAAACATTACGATACTGAGCCATCTGCATCCAGCGAAGCCCTGCGACTCGCTTGATGTCGTCAGTCCACCTGGTGGGGGGTCGGCCAACACTGCGCTTACTAGTGCGGGGTCGCCATTCTAGCACTTTGGGACCCCAACGTCCATCGGCTCTTCGAACTATGTGCCCCGCCCATTGCCACTTCAGCTTCGCGACTCGTTGAGCTATGTCGGTGACTTTGGTTCTTCTGCGGATCTCCTCATTTCTGATTTGATCACGCAGAGATACTCCTAACATAGCTCGTTCCATTGCCCGCTGTGTGACTCTGAGCTTTCTTATGAGGCCCATAGTTAGCGACCAAGTCTCGGAACCATAGATCATCACTGGCAACACGCACTGTTCGAAGACTTATGTCTTCAGGCACTGAGGAATTTCGGACGAAAAGATGTCGCGAAGTTTCCCGAATGCAGCCCAGCCGAGTTGGATTATTGCAAAAACGAAAATACTACGAAAAACGATGCAGTGACTGATTGTTTGAATGGTACGCCTAGTTACATAATAACCCTGCTGATGTTGATGATGAGATGGATTTTACGACAGTGCCGGATCAAGGAGGTCTAAGGGTAAATGTCTATCGTCTGTACAATGTCGGTAGAATTTTGTTAAAATTGGTTGGCAAATTCTTCATTTATCGATAGTGTGTGTTCGTACGATCATTGTGTCGATTCGCCAATGTAATCACCATTATTTATATCTGAAATGTAATTTAGAATAATACACACGCAAATTGACAAGAACCGCGTATCAGTATTAGCCAACACAAACAAATATGGCTGGTTTATATTTGACTGCGGTGGAAAGTAAATAAAATGGTGCTATAAAGCGTTGCGATCTGTTTGCCGTACAATACATGGAAGAATAAATGAATTGTACTAATATTTGCTACATATATTTTTAATGAAATAGACACAGATTAAAGAATAATAGGCACATAGATAAAAAGCAAGGAATGCGCCAGTGATGCAGGCATTCCAATTACAAATTCAAAAACGAATCCATTTTTTCATTAAAAAAGTAACACGAAGCGTCGCGTCAGTAATTTTCAATATTATTCAAGAAAAATGGCGTCTTAAGTTTTAAATATTTTATAAACTGTTTACAAGAACTGAAAAAATAAACAAATAAGATGGAGTATTTTTTTATAGGTAGATAATGCATGTTATGTAATGCATTACAAGTATGATAATAATTTACGGATATTGTTGTTAGTGTTAAATCTTGAAATACCTACAAAATATTAAGTCAAAAGTTTGTCTATGGTAGATAGCAACATTATGTGGATGTCAAGGCTCAAGGAGACGAACGTGTGACGTTTGGCTTTTTTTATTGGTTTTACCGGCTTCACTGCGCGGCTTGTAAATACTCATTCTGTATCATTCTCTATTCTGTGGTAGTATATTGTATATCGATTAATAAATAGCATTTTTCTAGTTGTAGGTTTTTTTTTTAATATGGCCATGATATACCATTTTGAAATTCTCTTGATGAGCCCTTGAATTTGATACTCATATCGTAATATTCGAAAAATATGTTTTTTTTCCCCTCGGGTCTATAGCGTCTCACAACTGTCATGTTGGTTTTTTTTAACTTCACCTATCTAAGAACACTTGTGTTATTAAGACGAATCTAACAATATCTTAATTACGTAAATCCGTTCAGCGATTTGCAAGGTATGAAATAACCCTTCTTGCAGACGGGTAAAAACGAAACTTCAGTCACAGTTCCTACACTGGGCAAACAAGGCAGTTTCTATATCTCAAAATCTCTTTCATAATATGAATAACATACGTATCTGCTCATTAAAATTCCGCAGCGAGCTGAAGCCGGGTATAAACAAAACTAATTCTAACGGTATACATTTTCAATAACTACCCGCACGAGCCGATATGCTCTCGTATCAAGAGGACTGCTCCTCAGTCAGCCCTCTCGATGAGCTATGCATACAGATTGAGTTTGTTTACTATTCTACTCGCGATTTATTTTTTATTCAACAGCATGTAAGCCAAGGAACAGTGTTTCTATATTTTCTCGTACATTTTTTCAGAGTTCTGTAGTTGAATTTTAAGAAATATTTTTTATAATAGGGTTTATGGTTACGACGTTAAGTAACTTTAAGTAAGTTTTATATTTACTCTAGCAAACGCTCGCGACTTCGTTCACGTAAAATTCGGCTTCACTTCATTGCACAAAATATACTTATTACATAACAGTGGCTTGATAGGATAAAGTTGCAGTCACAGATAAAGGTGCTTGGAGGCCATTGGGTCAGCTTCCACCTTCACAAAGGAAGTAAAACTATAAAAAATTGTTATGTTGTTGATTTTTAAAAAAAAGAGCAACTGTTGAGTTTTTTGCCGGCTCTTCTCAGTAGAACCTGCCTTCCGAACCGGTGGTAGCATCATCCTACTAATATTATAAACGCGAAAGTTTGTATGGATGTTTGGATGTTTGTTACTCTTTAACGTCGCTGCTTATTAACAGATTTGGAATGGAAATAGATTTTAATCTGGATTAACACATAGGCTACTTTTTATCCCGAAAAATTCCATGGTTTCCCGAGACTTGCGAAAACTGATGTTTTTGATGATAGGAATGTTTGTTACTCTTTCACGCCTCGACTACTGAACCGAATTAGCTGAAATTTGGTATTGAGACATATTATAGCCTGGATTATTACATAGGCTACTGTTTATCCCGGAAAAATCCATGGTTCCCGAGGGATTCGTGAGAAACTAAATTCCACGCGGACAAAGCCGCGGACGTCCGCCAGTTACAAATAGTCAAGTCTATACACACTGAAGGGGCAATTACACTTGCATATCAAATCATATATAAGCAAAGCAATATAATTCCCGCATCATCGGTTCATGGAATGGCGACCTTACCATAAACAATAAACATTCGGTACCGCGGCAAACACTACAGAAACGTAAACAAACCAGATGAAACAAGCGAGTCTATAAACTGCACTGTTTCCGTTTTAATGTACTCGATACAGACGTACAGCCGAGACTTGAAAGAGACTTGAGTTCAAAGTAAACAGTAACAGATCTCGGGTTTCTGAGTAACTCTTATCGAGATTTGTTACTCTTTACTATTACTTGACTGTGCTAAACAGATGCCAGAATAGGTAAGCGGGGTATCCATACAACTCATCTGTACTTTTATCTATACCTATATACTTATAACTAGCTGACGCCACGCGGTTTCACCCGCGTGGTTCCCGTTCCCGTAGGAATACAGGGATAATATATAGCCTATAGCCTTCCTCGATAAATGGGCTATCTAACACTGAAATAATTTTTCAAATCGGACCTGTAGTTCCAGAGATTAGCGCGTTCAATCAAACAAACAAACAAACAAACTCTTCAGCTTTATTATATTAGTATATTATATTAGTATAGATAAAACTGGTCGAATTCTGTACATTTGTTCGCAATTTGAGATTTTACTTACCTATACCATTTGTAACAACAAACGTTAGCGTGGCATAACGGACGCCAGCGCCATCTAGAATCTATACTTATAATACGAATTCTGTACATTTTGTACATTCTGTACATTGAAGATACTTTGATTTTTGTTGCAAGGCATTATACAATCGATACTGAAGCCAATGGAATTCAAGGGTTTTCATGCCAAAGGAGTGACGGTAGGCTATTTCGGCATGGCTCTCATAATGATATAATAAAAAGGGCTCTTGCCACCACAACTATTCCTGCGCTAATCGAGCCGAAACCGAAAGGAGTGTGGATTTCACCCTACTCCTATTAAGTTAGCCCGCTTCTATCTTAGATTGCATCATCACTTACCATCAGGTGAGATTGTAGTCAAAGGCTAACTTGTAGAGAATAAAAAAAAAAAAAGCTGCGCCACGGAGGCCGTCAAAAAGGGTGTCTGCCTTCCAAACCTACGATGCGAACTCCACAATTATTTACCGTACTTTCGCGTTGTTATTTTTTAGTATGCTATTTTATTGTTTTTCCCTTTTTAATTTAGTTAATTGTAATGTATTATTTTAAGTTTAAGTTATTATTATTGTTAATTTTAGTTAATAAGGTTGTTGTGTGCTGTGTTTGTGGCGGCATCTGGTCAATGGCTCAAACTGAAAACCAGCGCTGCATGCTCTTTTTATTCAAAGAGTATGTAGCATTATGCTGAGTTGGATCCCTTTACTGGGTTGTGCTACACATCGCAGGATATTGTTATAGAACAAATTGTGTTGTGTGGCATAATCTATACTAATATTATAAATCTGAAGAGTTTGTTTGTTTGTTTGTTTGTTTGTTTGTTTGTTTGTTTGTTTGTTTGTTTGTTTGTTTGTTTGTTTGTTTGTTTGTTTGTTTGTTTGTTTGTTTGTTTGTTTGTTTGATTGAACGCGCTAAACTCAGGAAATACTGGTTCGATTAGAAAAATTCTTTCAGTGTTAGATAGCCCATTTATCGAGGAAGGCTATAGGCTATATATTATCCCCGGATTCCTACGGGAACGGGAACCACGCGGGTGAAACCGCGCGGCGGTCAGCTAGTTCACTAATAAAGCTTTTTTCTTTCTTTTCTTTCTTACTTTCTCGTACCTATGGTAGGAACAGGGACTGACTAACAGTCTAAAATAAACTCTATTGAAGACATTAGCTCTATTATTACCTTACGATGTTATCTACGACAGTAGATATAAAAGCTATGTGATGCTGACTATGTGCCACTAAATAGGCTGTATACAAACACGAAACACAATCAAGCGAGCCTGCACAAACAGATATAGCGTATAAACGTGCTATAAATAATAATTATACACTATCAATCGGTTATTTGTAACCTCCGATATCATACGAAAGCACAGCCCTTTTAGGTATAATATTATACGTGTATACTTAGTATACATAGTATACATAGTTTATCTTGTCTACTCTACTCTGGAGAGTATAGGTTCGAATCCGGTCCGGGGCATGCACCTCCAACTTTTCAGTTGTGTGTGTTTTAAGAAATTAAATATCACGTGTCTCAAACGGTGAAGGAAAAACATAGTGAGGAAACCTGATACCTGAGAATTTTCTTAATTCTCTGCGTGTGTGAAGTCTGCTAATCCGCATTGGGCCAGCGCGGTGGTTAGTCCACCGCGCTGGCCCAATGCGGATTTTCCTCTCATTCTGAGAGGAAAATCCAGCTCAGCAGTGACCTGATGATAATGATGAAGAATACCTAGACTTATGTATTATAGAGGTAAAGTTTGTGGTGTAGTGATCTACTGATCCGATTTTGAAAATACTTTAACCACTAGAAAGCCACGTTATTTGTGAGTGTGAAACCGCCGGGTGTCGGTTAGTATTTCAAATATTTAATTTTTTTCTTTATTTTCTCAATTAATTTTTGTATCCATGTTTACGCGAGTAGTTTAAGAAAAACATCAGAAATTGAATGAAGCGGTTGTGTATGGGGATGCTTCATCATCATCATTATCAACCTATATTCGGCTCAATGCTGAGCTCGAGTCTCCTCTCAGAATGAGAGGAGTTAGGCCAATGGTCCACCACGCTGGCCCAATGCGGATTGGCAGACTTCACACACGAAGAATTAAGAAAATTCTCTGGTGTGCAGGTTTCCTCACGAAGTTTTTCTTTCACCGTTTAAGAACGTGATATTTAATATCTTAAAATGCACACAACTGAAAAGCTGGAGGTGCATGCCCCGGACCGGATTCGAACTCACATCCTTCGGAATCGGAAGCAGAGGTCATATCCACTGGGCTATCACGGTATGCTGAAATAATACAAATACTTAGAACAATAGGAACTATTTTGTTCTAAGATCTGCGATGGACGATTGCATGTTCAGTACCGCTTACACTGTTAATGGTTACATCTTGAGGATTTTCTCAAGAAACATCTGAGTTGATGTTAAGGTACCCACCTACATAATAATGTTATCAAAATAAACTGCTAACCGTCTATATCGCCCTTTATCACGCTAATAGTGAAAGGCGCCTTGCTCTTTGTAACAAAGTTTGGAAGCCACCATTTTATTTTTTTTGTAAATATCTCTCATTGAATTTGTGATACCCGATGGAATACTCTTACATTTAACTTGAACGATCAAAAGAGCTTTTGTATGAATAATGAAAATGCAATGAATAAAGTTCTGTATCGTATCCGATTATTTCTTTTACTGTTTTAACAACTATGTAGTATTTAATAAATTAATAAGCTTCTGTCTAGTTTAGTTACATTCAGTAATTTTAAAAATAAGTAAAGGAAAAATCCAAAAGGATAAAAAGGAAAAATGAGGGTCGTGATAGCCCAGTTGATATGACCTCTGCCTCCGATTCCGGAAGGTGTGGGTTCGTTGCGTGTTTTTTTCAGTTGCGTGCATTTTAAGAAATTAAATTTCATGTGTCTCAAACGGTGAAGGAAAGACATCGTGACGAAACCTGCACACCAGAGAATTTTTACTAATTCTCTGCGTGTCTGCCAATCCGCATTGGGCCAGCGTGGTAGACTATTGGCCTAACCCCTCTCATTCTGAGAGGAGACTCGAGCTCAGCAGTGAGCCGAATATGGGTTGATAATGATGATGAAAGGAAAAATAACATTAATTTGACAAATTCAAATATTACATAGGTGACTAAAGCCGGATTGACATTTGTCTGACGTGTCGAGCTGTGACGCAACAGAACAGAATACATTTTGTATATAAGAAGTCGTCACGACATGTCACAACATATAAGTGTAAAGGTTGCCTTATAAAAAACTAGCTGACGCCGCACGGTTTCACTCGCGTGGTTCCCGGTTCCGTAGGAATACGAGGATAATATATAACCTATAGCCTTTCTCGATAAATGGGCTATCTAACACTGAAAGAATTTTTCAAATAGGACCAGTAGTTACTGCGATTAGCGCGTTCAAACAAACTCTTTAGCTTTATAATATTAGTATGATACCGATACTGTTCTGATGCGTCACGTCAGGTCACGCCAGAAAAATAGAAATTCGCCTTAAGACGTAAAAAACTTTACATTTTAGTATCCTTTTTTTTTATTCTTCAAAAGTTAGCCCTTGACTACATTGTCGCCGATGGTAAGTGATGATGCAGTCTAAGATGGAAGCGGGCTAACTTGTTAGGAGAAGGATGAAAATCCACACCCCTTTTCGGTTTCTACACGACATCGTACCGGAACGCTAAATCACTTGGCGGTACGTCTTTGTCGGTAGGGTGGTAACTAGCCACGGCCGAAGCCTCCCACCAGCCAGACCTGGACCAATTAAGAAAAACTCAATCTGCCCAGCCGGGGATCGAACCCAGGACCTCCGTTTTGTAAATCCACCACGCATACCACTGCGCCACGGAGGCCGTCAAGAAATCTTTATAAATCTTACGTTCTATCTATGACAAATTATAGGTTGACCCATGAAAGCTGTTTCCTAAAATGTTATAATAAAATATTATTCTCAACAAAAACGCAATTAGATTTTGAAACTTTTCCAAAACCTTTTTTCCCCATGATGATTTACGGTTTATTCCCAAAAATCGGAAGCTTTGTTATTATTGGCTAATACAAAACATAATAAATATGGAAGAGCAACAAACACGGGGCACTTATCACGCCAACTGTTACAATAATGCAGTACGTGGGAAGGATTTATGATAATCTACAACCAATATCAACACCCACACACTGAGTACTATGCATATATTTTTTGTTCTAGCTCCAAAATATACAATTGCGATGGCACAGAATAGTGTAATACCCAATGACATTTTTTAACAATAGATATGTTACGTGACTACAAAATCACAGTAAAAAGTGGTTTTTTCTAGTATACGATAAATGTACTGAATGCGTTTCGTGACTGGTGTATCGCCAGTTATTTATTGAGTATGTGAGCTTTGTCAAGGCTATCGCTGTGTATGCGGTGTGTTTAATGAATGGGTTTCCCTGGGAAATCTAAGGAAAATAACATTAATGCCATATATTCGCTTGGGTGATTCACGTACGCGATCATGAGTTTTAGTAAAGAGTAGCTAACCGTGCGGTTTCACCCGCGTGGTTCCCGTTCCTGTAAGATTATTCCTGGGATAATATACAGCCTATATCCTTCCTCAATAAATGGGCTGCTTTTTAATATTAGAATAGATTTATTTTAAAGTATAAAAACCATACTGATAATAAATACGTTTCCTGTGCTTCATTTTCTAAGCACATATACGAAATCGTAAAAAAAACCAGAATACATCGCTATTTTACACAAAGGCGCGCTAAATAAATGGAACTACTACAGTAGAAGTCTTACGTCAGGGCTGTATCAGGGCAGTCACGAAACCGGAAATGGATGATTTGACCGCACTGTATTTGATTTTGGACCGGCAAAGTTATGTTTTTTTTTATTCAACAGTTATCGCTTAGCTGTGATTTCATCTGACGTAATAATAATAAGTGACTATGCCTAAAACGATACTTATTGGACAAACAGAGAACGGTTCTAAAATGTCATTTATTTCAAAAATTTACCGAAAATTCCTTGTAAGCGCTAGCCACTGTACGGATTTCCATGCGGTTATTACCAATAGTTATAGTGAATCATTAGAAAGGTTTACCTAATAATTTGTTTTGATTATGTGTATATTGAAATATGATGATATTAATTTGTAAATAAAGAAATTTATTGAACTTAAATAAGGATCAAAGATTTCAAAGAGACGAAGTCGCGGGCTGTTTAGTAGTAAAAAATAAACTGTACATTTTATATATGTTGTGAGTGTTAACTAGTTTTAAAAGGTATCTTTAAACCACACCCTTGTCACAAGTCCTGGGACTTGCTCGATGCGTTTCCTCTACCACAAATTCCAGGGTAAATTGTAAAATTGTCTATTGTGTAAGCGCTTAGAGAAGTTTATGCCTAGCGTACCAATTGTAAATGACAGAGCCGATGACCGAAGTCAGGTCAGCGGTTCTGTCCATATTTTTTATAAAATATAAAATGCATTTTTACAAATCGAAGGTAAGTTAGATAGATGATAGATTTCATATTTTCCAAGTGCTTAGAAGTCGAGAATTTCCCGAAAGTCGAATATAATGTCGCCAAGGAGCGAGTAAAAGCCGTACTAGTCGATAAATATCACCTGTCCCATTCAATATGCGAAGATTTTCCCTCCGCGTGTGGCGGCACTATCTATCTGGGTTACAGGCGGTAGGTACTCAGTACACGGGTTATAAAATATTTAGATTGTGTTTCAGATACTGCGTCGGGTCGAACTCTAGCGTAGTTTATATTTCCCTGTTGTAATATATAAAAAAGGCTTGATAGTCCAGATATGACCTCTGCTGTCAATATATATATAACAGTATAGTCTATGTAAGACAAAATATTAATTTGTACAAACGAAAAGGAGATTTAAACCCACGTCTTACTAGACACGGGCATAAGTTAGTTATTTCTGCATATCGTCTCCAAAGAGTAAAAAAAATCTTTTGTAGGTTTGGGTGTACTCTTCTATAACAAGATCCCTAAGACTGCGATGGACCTGCCAATGCATAGCTTTAAGCAATGTGTTAAAAACATTTACTTAGTCGAAGTTACTACAACATTGATGAGTTCCTTAAAGATAAAAGCGCTTGAAGGCCATTGGATCAGCTTCCACTTTCACACAGGAAATAAAAGTATAAGAAATTGTAATTGTTATCAATTGTAAATTATAATACTGTATGACTTTTTCAAACGAGCAACTGTTGAGTTTCTTGCCGGTATCTTGTCAGCAGAACCTGCCTTCCGAACCGGTGGTAGAATCTCTACAAATAGTCAACTGACGTGTCAAAAGTGCTTGTAAACTGAGCCTACTTGAAATAAATGATTTTTGAATTTGATTTTTGATTTGCTTCCGATTCCGGGGCATCCACCTCGCACTCTTCAATTATGAACATTTCAAGAAATTAAATATCACGTGTCTCAAATGGTGGAAGGAAAAACGCCGTGAGGAAACCTGCATACCTGAGAAATTTCTCAATTCTCTACGTGTGTAAAGTCTTCCAATCCTATACGGATTGGCCAGCGTGGTAGACTATTGGCCTAACCCTTCAAATTCTGAGAGAGAATATATAATTGAGACTCGTCCTTAGCAGTGAGCCGATTATGGGTTGATAATGATGATGAATATACTAAACATTCTAGCAGAAGCTCGGAAAGTTGTCCTCCCATTGATCTCTTTAATCCGGCCCTGTCGCAAAATCCATTCTAAGCGTATGTCTAGTCATTACAAACTACCTCTTTCCCAAATTTTATCTTTGTATATCAAGCGGTTTTCAAAATTTGTGATGAATGGTTTTTTTTGGTATGTTTTCTGTCTGTCTTTTTGTCTGGGCTATTCTTTACTAATACGGTTTTTTGAAGGCCTCCGTGGCGCAGTGGTATGCGCGGTGGACTTACAAGGCGGAGGTCCTGGGTTCAATCCTCGGCTGATTGAGATTTTCTTAATTGGTTGGCTGGTGGGAGGCTTCGGCCGTGGCTAGTTACCACCCTACCGGCAAAGACGTTTCGCCAAGCGATTAAGCGTTCCAGTACGATACCGTGTAGAAACAAGCCAGCCTGCTTCCTTGTTAGATTGCATCATCACTTACCATCAGGTGAGATTGTAGTCAAGGGCTAACTTGTAAAGAATAAAAAAAAGAAAAATATATAAAAGCAGTCAAAGGCATTTCAGTGGAATTCTCAGCGCAAAACGACACGCTTCTGCGTCTCGAGACGCCGGCGAGCGACAAAGCCGCCGCTCGCAGATGACTCGCATTGTTTTTGTAACAGCATTTTATTATGTAACTATTTTTAGAATGACAACGAGGTTTGGCGTACCAGTACGATGTTTGTATGTCGTAAAGATAGTTTAGTGTAACGAATTCTTTTTAATCAACTCCCAATTTCAGGCTAAAAATATTTGCTGAAAATTTATCATCATCATCATCATCATATCAGCCGATGGACGTCCACTGCAGGACATTGGCCTTTTGTAGGGACTTCCAAACATCACGATACTGAGCCACCTGCACCCAGCGAATCCCTGCGACTTGCTTGATGTCGTCGTCTGAAAATTTATAGTACAAAGAAAAGCTGTATTAGAAACAACCTCATAGGCTTACCAGTGGACCAAGGACGCTTACGTGGTCGGCTTATTGTTTTAAACATTTTTTTTAAAACATAAGTTAGGCCTGCTCTGGTGTGTATTGTGATAAATATCTGATATTATCACCATGTATCTGATAATATAATAATAAGCTTTCATTCGAGAAATATTCATACGTATAGTGAACAATTAAAATTAGGTTGTTGAGTATTTCAAATGTAGTTGACCTAAAAAGGATAAGCTTTCATACGAGAAAGAATCATACGTACAGTGAACAATTAAAATTAGGTTGTTGAGTATTTCAAATGTAGTTGACCTACCATAAAGTTAATGAAGTATTTTCTCCATTCTACGATAACAAAGATCCCTAAATAGCCGGACTACTGAACCCATGATTTTAGTTAACAATAACATGTGGCGGTGACGTAAACGACGTTGCAAACGGATACACAATCAAGTGTTTTACGACTCGATACGGACGGTGGAAATTAGTTTTTTCCTTGTAATTTTATAGCGCTGTAAAGTTCGGTTTGTCCGCGTATGATCGGTGTACTTTTTGTTTGTTATGTTTATTTTATTGCAAAATGTCTGTATCAAATCGGTTCAAAACATTTTTGGTTCTGAAAAATCTTGGAATCTAAAATAACTGTAGTTATAAAGTGAATTTACCTACACTTACTCTTTATTTAATTAATTAAATATGAATTTTCTACTGGTAACCAAACGTTCGTCGATATAAAGAAGCAAAAACTTTTTGAACCATATCTTTTCATCCCAAATTCTATGAATGCCTAAGAAAGAATCTTCAAACCTTGCTTGTTGCCAGTAGTGACCTATGGTACTTTATCCTGGTTTCAATTGAGTATTTGTTATAATAATTTCATCAAATATTTAACAATCTTGGACTTATGAACGTCTTTTAACGCATTGTTTAAACTTATGCAAATATCAAGGTCATTGTCAAAGTCAAAATTATTTTACTTCAATTAGGTTAATTTATAGCACTTTTGAAACGTCAGGTAAAGTTTCTAGATAATGGTGATAAATAGTTATTAAAGTCAGGAGGATTCTAAATGCGCCTTGGTCCGAGAAGAGACCACAATAAATTCCGCTAGAGATTTTTTGTCTATGACATACAAAATTTAAGTAGCTAGTCATATAGAGCATTTCATTTACAAGTCTTTTTATGGCACTATCACACTAATATTATAAAGGTGAAAGTTTGTGTGTAACTGTGAAAGTGTGTAAGTGTGCAAGTATGTTCGTTTCTCTTTTACGCTGCGGCTAGTGAAGCGATTTGGCTGAAATTTGGAATGGAAATAGATTTTACTCTGGATTAACACATAGGCTACTTTTCATCCCGGAAAAATCCATAGTTCTCGCGGGATTTGTGAAAAACTGAATTTCACGCGGGCAAAATTTGGGGTCCGCTAGTTGTTTATATAACCATTATTATCACTATAATACGACTTTTTTATGAGATTGCGTTTCATAATTGAATTTATGTGAGACGTCTCTGAAAAGTTCCTCCCGAAATAACTATAGCCTATAATATAGAAAACCAATAAGCAAGAGAACTTTCTTCTCTAATTGCAATTAACGATGATTAGGTATAATTCCTTATGATAATGAACACTGAAAATGTTCCGAAACAAGAAAGAAAGAACCCTTTGTAAGCAGGCAGAGTTGGCTTACGCCCAAAGTGTCGCATACATGCATTTCACTTGTCGACGCGCTTAACACGAGTGCCTATTACCTTGCGCTGTCAAAGAACCCCTATTTTGACTCAGAACAAACGTCAAGCAAGAACTGATGTTTCACGAAACGGTATTCAATTCAATTCTTCTATATGGAAAACGGTATTCAAAAATAACTTAGGAAATGACACTCATGAGTTTAATTAGAATAACGAGTTTTGTAAAATAAATTGTTTCCAACATTTAAGAGAATCACATGAATAGTTTCGAAAACTAAAAAACACGCTTGATACTTACCTATATCATGGGGGTGCATTTCAAATAGCCTGTCCGCCATATTGAATTTAAGTCACATGACTATTTTTTTGGTATTCCTGACAGCAAACTCTTTCATATGATATCCATAATTATAATGGTTTCAAACTGCCAGTTCGCCATCTTGGGGAGGCCGCCATATTGGATTTGTAATGACGTGTCTTAGATAGGCTTGTATTGTCATCAGATCTCAGAGCGTGTGCAAAATTTCATCGTAATCGAAGACCGGTAAGGGGATCAAAAAGATTCCAATATTTTCTTACATACATAGTTAGTTTAAAGTGAAGCTAATATAAGCGTGATATAAATCAGATCTTCCGATTGTCAGATCATCAACTTACTCGTATATATTTTTTTATTCTTAGCCCTTGATTACAATCTCACCTGATGGTAAGTGATGAGGTAATCTAAGATGGAAGCAGGTTAAATTGTTAGGAGGAGGACGAAAATCCACACCCCTTCGGTTTTTACACGACATCGTATCGAAACGCTAAATCGCTTGGCGGTACGTCTTTGCCGGTAGGGTGGTACCTAGCCGGGGCCGAAGTTTCCCAATAGCCTGGACCAATTAAAAAACCTCAATCGGCCCAGCCGGGGATCGAACTCAGGACCTCGGTCTTGTAAGTCCACCGCGCATACCACTGCGCCACGGAGGCCGTCAAATTTAGGGTTTTATAAGTTCTGTGGGATTGCTACTGTAATATTATTGGTTAGAAACTATATTTCATATTCCGACTCCATGACCTTACGATCTAGAGTCGCATATTCTAACCACTGCACCAAAGAGCACCTTCCACTAACTCGGATAACGCGTAATTACATATGATTTTCTGATTTTGACTCAACGCGTTTTGGAATATTACTTTGACTTGGGGCGGCAAATAAAATACATTTACCTCATATTTTGGCGCCACGCCAGCTCTACCTGCATCAAATTTCGTTTATGTTAACTTCGCAGAGTACCTTTTTAGTAGGCAATTTTGTAATTTGACCTCTGGCTTATTAAGCGAATGTTTCTTCGAACGTGATTTCATAGTTATTGTATAGTATAATTATGTAACTTTGCCGGTGGTAACTAGCCAGGGTCGAAGCCTCCCACCAGACCTGGACCAATTAAGAAAACCTCTATAAGCCCAGCCGAGGATCGATCCCAGGACCTACGTCTTGTCAATACACCGCGCATACCACTGCGCCACGTAGGCTGTCAAAACATAGAGTAAGAATCTACGCCAGACATTCTCTATTTTATAAATAACTAGCAGACGCCCTCAACGTCGTCCGCTTTGAATTCAGTTTTTCACAAATCCCGCGGGAACCATGGATTTTTCCGGCATAAAAAATAGCCTTTGTGTTAATCCAGAGTAAAATCTATTTCCATTCCAAATTTCAGCAAAATCGCTTCAGTAGAAAGAGGAACAAACATACTTACACACTTACACACAAACTTTCGCCTTTATAATATTAGAGTGATTAGTGTGAAGTGTGATGAAAGTTTTCTCTGTATGCTCCTACCATAGGACCTTTGAAACCCGCTATCTTCCAAAGCCACAACAGTCCAAACTCAATATTGGATAGTTTTTTTTTATTCTTTACTAATAAGCCCTTGACTACAATCTCACCTGATGGCTAGCGATAATGTAATCTTAGATGGTATGGGGCTAACTTGTTCGAAGTAGGTTGAACACCCATACTCATTTCAGTTTCTACACGACATCGCACTGGAACACTAAATGGCTTGACGGTACGTCTTTGTCGGTAAGGTGGTAACTAGCCACTGCCGAAGCTCACTAGTTAAAAAATAGCTTTCACTATAGAACGAAAGTATTACGTTCTGTTAAAATTAGAACATACAGTAATGAATGTATTGTATTACTTTGTGCGTTATTAAAACTTTACCTAAATAAGTTAAGAAGTAACTTCTAAAAGTAAGTAGGTGTCTAATGGTGGATAAGGCATAAAGCAATTTGGAAGTTATAATTAATTTGTGCGCCAAAAGTCTGACATTGGCGGGCGATCAATCAAAATACGATGTACGTTGTCTTAATCAATTTGGGATCAAATTCATTTGATTCTATTTTTTTTTATAACTTTTATACGGTTCTATTTTTTTTAATTTATTTGTATATTTATTTTCAGTCCTGTCATACGATTTTTATTTTAATTTTTCTCGAAAGAAAATTATACATAGGGCTCATGTCACTGGATGTGATGCCCTCCAAGTCATGACAACATTGATGTTTGATTGATCATTGTTGTTGAATGTTTCTTTAATAGCAAAGAAAAAAATAAAAAAAAAAAATCTCGAGAACCTTTCTTATAGTACCTATTTATGTTGTGCAGCTGCGTATAATTAATAAAAATTAATTAGCATAATTTCGTTTCATATGACTTTATAGAGTAAGTACATAAAACTAATCTATTTGGTAGGTATAAGAACAAGTCGTAAAGGATTTTTATCATTTTGGGAAAAGAAATATAAATGACAGAACAACGTTTATCGGATCAGCTTGTGTATTATAATTTCTTGTAATTATCTATTAAAATAAAGCCGTGATAGCCCAGTGGATAACCTCTGCAGATTCCAGAGGATATGAGTTTGATGGCATGCATCTCCAACTTTTCAGTTGTGTGCATTTTAAGAAATTAAATACCACGTGTCTCAAACGGTGAAGGAAAACATCGTGAGGAAACCTACTGTCTGCCAATCTGCATTGGGCTAGCATGGTGGACTATTCGCCTAACCACCTCTCTCATTCTAAGAAGAGACTCAAGCTCAGCAGTGAGCCGAATATGGGTTAATAATGATGATGATGATTATCTATTAAAATAAAATAATCAAACTAAAGTGCACTAGTGCAACAATAAAAAATTACCTTACAATAATTCTGTATAATTGAGTAAAACGTGTAACTTAGAGGTTTCGTGTAGTTTCACGTTTACTAAAGCTATTTATCAAACCGTCGTTGGCCACGGAACCACACTACGTATAATAAGTTCAAAGCCAGCTGCTCGCGTGAAAAATTGGTTCATGAACAATACCCGATATCATTCGTGAACAATTTTTCAGAATATCATGCCGGAAGTTGTTTGTTAATAGCTTACAGGATAATTAGAATTATGAATAATTTCTACACCATCATATTTTGAAAAGCCATAAGTAACGTTATGTTATGTTTAGTTAATTTACTCATACTTTGTAGTTACAACACCCTCACAGTTCCAATTGTAATAATTATCACATTTTACTCGTATGACATGTGTTAAATAATATAATGGAAATTAAATGAATAAATAAATAAATAACGCTCTATGGTTCATTTACACGAGCAGCGTCTGCTACCGAAGACTGCAGTCGACTGCAGTCAGCGACTGCCGTCGACTGCAAAGCATCTGCGACTGCTAACATACGTCAAAGATAGTGAATTAGCCTGCTGGTGTACAGATCCTTGAAGCTTTGATAATAACCGAACGTATAACAAAGATACGGCCGTTTATGCTACAAAAACATATATTACGACACTCAAGAGAATTGAATTAATGATATTTGTCAAATAATATACTACAAGTACAAATCGGCATTTACAAATTTTAATCGGGATCATGGATGGTTGCTGCCGACAGTGTGGAAACCGCTATTTCTTTCATTATCACATATAACAAACTTGGAACAAGATAGTGTTAGTTCGGTTTGCTTACAAGAAGACGAGTCTAATGAAGATGACATTAATGAACCATCGTAGAGGGCAACGGAACCTTCACTCCCCACCACTCAACCCCTCTCCCAGCGCGCGATGCGAGCAGTTACGCGCCGCGCCGCCGCTTCGTAGTTTGGATCATGCCGCGTTGCAAGAACCAGCTCATGACTAAGGGCATGGGTTCGAAACTAGTCGGGCATACTCCAACCTTATATCACGTGAGTTTTAGCCGTGTTTCATAATCAATTAATACAAGTATAAACTTCCAAGAAAGTCAACTTCCATCTAAGATTGCATCGTCACTCAACATCAGGTGAGATGGCGGTCAAGGCCTAACTTATCATTGAATAAAAAAAAAGTATTTACATTATTGTATGTAATATTTAGATTATTGTATGTAAGTGTAACTATCAATGTCAATGATGATAAAGATCTTGAAGAAAATCCTAGATGTCCATGGTTTAAAATAACCGGAGCTGGGGTTAACGTACTCACCGAGGTACGGGGTTGTGTTGCCACTAATTTTCCAACTCCGTATTACCCGTATATTGTATAATAATGGCAATACCAAATTATACAATAATTAATAGTATAATAGCAAAGCAACCAGCAGTCCGATAGTGATCTGACCGAATTTCGAGCCAATTGACGCAGGGCTGTCGCGTATTTTTGGTAAAAAAATTATATAAGGAACAAGAAAAAAGTGTTAAAATATTATATTATCTGGAATAATAAGGTAAGGTAATTTAAGAAATATATATGACGTGTCACGAGCGGTGAAAGAAGAACATCGTGAGGAAACCTACATACCTGATTTTCTTGATTTTAATTTTGATTTTGAGAATTTTCTGTGTGTGTGAAGTCTGCCAAACCGCATTGGGCCAGCATGGTGAATTATTGGCCTAAACCCTCTCCATTCTGAGAGGAGACTCGAGCTCAGTGAGCCAAAGATGGGTTGATAATGATGAATAAGGCAAGGATTGTATCGTGTTCTGCGTGAATCCTCTCAAAAAGACAAACCCTACACTTCAGCTACTCGTAGTATATTTCCCTGACCGTTTCGTTACTCAAGGACCTAACTAGAACCTCATCATACGTCCTCGTATAGTTAGATGAGGTTGCGAGTCAAAGAAACGACCAAGCCATTGTGACATGACAACAGTCATGTCACAATGGCTTGTAGAACGGGTTTCTAGAACCCTATGACGAGGATTCACGCAGAATACTACGCTATGATAGAGTTGGAGAGTGTTAGGTCGTGTACTGTGTAAACTTGGAATGTTTATTAAGTAATCTAGTTACATTTATTTTTCATCAATGGATACAAAGTTATCAAAAAGCGCTTCGAGAAAAGGTAAAGCTGATCTTACTTTCATTCACATTGGAAAGGACGAAACTTCGTCACGATCTGGAGGCACTTCTGAGACTACAGATTATTGTCGAAAGATTATCTGATGAGTTGGATAGAGACCCAATCTGGAGCTTCATCAGATGTTGCCTATACAATACTTACAAATATGTTATCTTCTTTTGGATTCGACGAAAGAACTTTTGTTTTCTGTTTTAGCCACCAATTTTATAGGCTATATTTTCATAATTATGAAAATTTGAGCTGCATTTGAAAATTTCTTGAATAATTTTCAAGATGTTTTATCTATCTAAGTTAGGTTCACCGTCAGCTGTACAATATACAAACTGCACTCAACTTCAATACAGATAAACAAGTACCTAACACAATTTTACATTATTACCTTCATTTAATGAATACCCATGCAATTTTACTTAATTCATATCTATCAAGATGAACTTTTGAATGCAAATTTCGTGGGTATTTCAATGTCATTTGATAGTTCTCTCCATTGAGTTTATAGTGTAAAAACTATGGTTTTCCCACAGTTGACAAGCAAAATTTATATCATAGGGTCAAGAGATCTTTTCCGCCCACTATAATATAGGTAACGTAAGAGGTAAAGAGGAATATTTATTAGTTATTTATAAAGACGTGGTTAATATTACCCTTGAAAACGAGACATGTATATTGTTGAGTAAAATTAAGCAAATACGGCAACTACTTACTTAATTTTGATAGTTACAATAATAAAATGCTATACGAGTACCTATATCTTATAGTAAAACGAAGTTGATACATTAATAAGTTAACGCTTGGACCTTCAGAGGTCTCAAGGTTCAGGTCATTATCCCATGATGAGAGTTTACCTAAAACGCTGAAATCATTAACCTCAATTCGTCAAGCCGCATTGTAACTCCTTACCTAAATAACGCAGCAGTATGTCCAATTAGGTAAAAAATGACTATGATATTTTCTATATTGTATGTAGGTTCGCGATTTTCAAAATGTTCTACAAATTGCAGTGCTTCAATATTCCAACGCCAGAAGTAATTATGTTTCAAATCACGAACGCATTATTTCAACCTACCCTCATTAAAATGTTGAAGTTTATTTTCATACCAACTTTGATTTGTTGGATTTATAAAAACGGTAAATGGGACAACCCTAATTGCACCCAACATGAATAGTTCATAAACACACGCAAGAAAGTAATTTAATTTACTAACCTGTTTCAAAACTATAGGGGTCGTATTTCACTCACTGGAACACGCTAGCGCACTGTATTAAAAATTCAATATAAAAAAAAAATCGATTCACACAAACATCTACAACCACTACGACTCGAGTTGCCGATAGATCGATACGAATTATTTATTAATCTGTATTATTGTGCCGTCACTTTAGAATTCCATTTTTGAATTGGCGTCGGCGGCACCGCGGCAAACCGCGCGCGCCTTCCGGCTAGCGTACAGTCACTGACGTATTCTCTCCCCCGCGCATGCGTTTTCCGATACATAGGTACATTTCATTTTGTAATGAACTGTACCACCCTACTTACCAGTCGACACCCTAGCGCTTATCACCAAAAACATAAAGGTCACTTTCCCATGGCGCCCTAAATAAAAGGTAGCGAGTTGGAAATTGTTAATGTTTTGCTGTCTTAGTCGCTCTTATGAGGTTACAATTCCTATGAATTTTAATTGAGCAGAACCGAGGGATTGTCTGGGTTTAAGTTTGTAATAGCTAATGCTAGCAACACATTCGTACTTATTCTGTTTTAGTGCTTGACTCCTAATTTATCAACTTCATTAAAATTAAGGGCCACTTTAATTATTGCCACAATGGTTCAGAGGAGTGAAACTAATGAAACTGAAATGTAAAAGAAGTAGTAAGTAAGTAGAAGTCTAGTAAAAATAACTTCTCTACTGTCTTACTTACTAACTACTACTAATAAAAATCTATTTCTTATATACGTTTTTATTATTATTAATAGACAATTTAGCCCTTGATTGCAATATAACCATAAATTAATTGACTATACATATTATAGTAAAATGGTAGCGCACTAACTTGGAAATAGTACAATGTTTTTCTACATGCATTTCTCTTCATCTTACTGAAACACTATATTCATTACGTCAAGTTATAAACTCATCATCATCATCATTATCAACCCATATTCGGCTCACTGCTGAGCTCGAGTCTCCTCTCAGAATGAGAGGGGTTAGGCCAATAGTCCACCACGCTGGCCCAATGCGGATTGGCAGACTTCACATACGCAGAGAATTAAGAATAATTCTCTGGTATGCAGGTTTCCTCACGATGTTTTCGTTCACCGTTTGAGACACGTGATACTTAAATTCTTAAAATGCACACAACTGAAAAGTTGGAGGTGCATGCCCCGGACCGGATTCGAACCCACACCCTCCGGAATCGGACGCAGAGGTCATATCCACTGGGCTATCACGACTCACAAGTTGTAAACTATAATAAATAAACAAAGTGTTTGTGAATTTTTGAAGTTAAAAAAAAATTATAAACAAATAAATATTTGATATATTGTAGAGGGTAATCAATAGTTCTACTGCACCGATACTGAAAATTATTTTAATAGTAAGCCACGATCTTTGCGAGTGTTTTAGGCTTTATAATTATCTCCGTATTCTCACGGGAATGGGAACTGCACGGGTGAAACCGCAGGGCGTCTTCTAGTAAACTATATAGTGATAAATATCATCTAAGTCATCTTAACCATTTTAGCCTGATAATTTAAAATGGAAATATGACAATGTAAAATTCCTTTTTTGCCTGTTAAATATGATAATGTAAAATGTAACAAACATAATAGAAACTTTCACAATATAATATTAATAGAATTCTTGAAGTTTCTTCCTTCAAGCTCTTTCTTCGAAACTAGGGAAGTTGTGGCAATTTGAAAATGGAATAGCAAAGATACTCGTCGACTTTGTCGAGGAGTTTATTTATAGTTAGTTAGTTTTAGTCTTCTTGTCGATTTCATCGATAATATAATTCTAGATTATTTATGAATAAAAGCCGCTCAAATTTGAGCCACACGCTGTGTATTTCCGTGGTTTCAGCAGTTCCTTTTTTTTTGTTATTCTGTGAATTTTGTATCCATCATAGACGTAATAAAAATTCCAGACCCCGTCTCCTGAACTGATAAAAAGTGACGCACCCAAATTTTGCCAATTCCCTTTTTTTATTCTTTACAAGATAGCCCTTGACTACAATCTCACCTGATAGTAAATGATGATGCAGTCTAAGATGGAAGCGGGCTAACTTGTTAGGAGGAGGATGAAAATCCACACCCCTTTCGGTTTCTACACGGCATCGTACCGGAACGCTAAATCGCTTGGCGGTACGTCTTAACCGGTAGGGTGGTAACTAGCCACGGCCGAAGCCTCCCACCAGCCAGACCTGAACCAATTAAGAAAATCTCAATCGGCCCAGCCGGGGATCGAACCCAGGACCTCCGTACTCACCGTACGCGCACACTGATGCATATATGAAGACAGGCGGCCTTAAATTTCAGATACTCGGTGCCATTATGGTGCTTCAATTGTTTGACAACGAGATACAGTCTGCTTATTGTCAGTCTATGGTATCCATATAAAACCGATTGGCTGGGTAAGCAAAGGGACAGTAGCACTTTGTCTTGTCTTGTCCTGTCTTATAGGGTTCCTTGTTACCTACGGAACTTATAACAAATTAGCCCGCTTCCGTCTTAGATTGCAGAATCACTTACCATCAGGAGAGATTGTAGTCAAGGGCTAACTTGTACAGAATAAAAAAAAATCTCACTACGAGTATATAGTCTAGTCCATGTATATTCTTTAATAATTAGTTACTAGCTGCTTTTTTTATTTGCTGGTGGAAGGCTTTGGCCGTGGATTTAGCATTCCGACACGATGTCGTGTAGAAACCGAAAAGGGTGAGAATTTTCGTCCTACTCCTAACAAGTTAGTCCGCTTCCATCTTAGACTGCATCATCACTTACCACCAAGGCGAGATTGTAGTCAAGAGCTGACTTGTAGAGAGTAAAAGAAGAAAAAAAATGCGCTTGGTTTGTTCCGGGATAAAAAAAAAGGCTTAAAACCTCCTCCGCGCACGTTACGCCTCTGGATAACACTTAAATTTTATAGTTTATTCGAAAACTGTTGGAGAAGTCCAATTTCGTACTAAACCCCTGCTAAGTACAAGTAATTCGACAACAGGTTAAGGGGGAGTCATTTCGCATGCTAATCCCTTCAATAGCACCTTAAGGGCGAATAAAATGTAAATGAGTACTTTAACGGCGCGATACGGACGCTGAAAAGTGGAATCATTATTAATATTGAAATGAGGGTAGATTACCTTTTGTTACGTACTTCGTAATGCAATAATATTTTAAAGGTGAATTATGGCAGGAAATGCCTACTTTTCATCATCATTCTAAATATTTTTCAAGCCTACGAGAGGCTGGACTTGATTTCGAAAAGTTACGGTTTGATTAAGAGGTTAATAATAATTTAATTAAAATTTATAGTTTCTGAGGTTTTATGATTAATTCTTGAGCCTGCTGAACCGATTTTAAAAAATCTTTAAGGAAATTCTCAATTCAAAAGTGTTTCAAAAGTAAACAGTGGCGCTCAAGTTTTTAACGTACGAAATGTAAAATTACCTATAGGGTCATAATAAGTCAGGGTACGCAGGGGATTTTTGCATCTAAAAATCACACCCCAATCTATGAAGTGCGCGCAACAGCTTGAAAATAAAAAACAAATTTTGTTTATTACATTTTGAAACTTAGTGGATAGTTTTCTAAACTTGCATATTATATGTCTTGTACACATAGCTTTTGCGACAGTATGGATAGTGTGCATTTTAGATGGTCACTGTAACTGTGGGTAGCATCTAAAATGTATGCACGTGATTATAGCAGGCACCCTAGAGACGCTACTGTGCGCTTAGTACTAAAGAGCATCGCAGACGAGGGATATTTGTACGTATACAAAGCACGGAAGAAAATTTCCACTAGCAGTTGTCCACGATTTGTTTCAGAGAAAGGAGATGGTAAATTTCATGTCCACTCTTGTACGCCGTATCAATAAAAATTAAAAAATACAGGGTATTTGTTAAATAAGTAAACTAAATAAAAAGAAACAAATAAAATTAAAACTCAAGTTTTTGAGTTATATCAAGATGGCGCCCATAAAGCAAATATGACATGACATTTGACAGCAAACGTCAAAACGACTGTTGCGTTGAAAACGTCATCAATGCGCCATTATTACCAAAATTAGTGTTGCATTCCTTGGGAGAGAATGAATATTATTTCGAAAGAATGAAAGTAAATTCGTAGATTTGTATCATCGAAAATAGTTAAAAAAAAACATTTTTTGTTATTTCCGCCAGGGTACAATGACTACAATACAATGGTACAGGGTACAAAGTGCTGGAATGGCGACCCCCCACTAGGTGGACTGACGACATCAAGCGAGTCGCAGGGATTCGCTGGATGCAAGTGGCTCAGTATCGTGATGTTTGGAAGTCCCTACAAAAGGCCTATGTCCTGCAGTGTACGTCCGTCGGCTGATATGATGATGATGATGATGACAATGTCTGATCCTGGGCTCCATACAATTTTTGCCCATCTCCTTTAGTTAAATCTACCTTGTTGATGCTTGCAACTTTGTTCATATGAATTTTCGGGCGCGAACAATAATTACTACTCATTATAAACTACCGCGAAATAACGCCTGCTTCTATTTAAAACTATCTTTCATATAAAATTCTATAGAGGGATCTGGTTCTAATTTTGACTAACAAAATTTAAAGTCCTCAAGAACTGTCCCTAGTCTGCGCAGGCCTTTTATATGATGGGCGTTCTTAGAAATGATTAACTTGCCCCACTTCACC
This sequence comes from Bicyclus anynana, assembly GCF_947172395.1. Classification (NCBI taxonomy): domain Eukaryota; kingdom Metazoa; phylum Arthropoda; class Insecta; order Lepidoptera; family Nymphalidae; genus Bicyclus; species Bicyclus anynana. The sequence goes on from NC_069101.1 coordinate 1,231,395, forward strand.
CTAAGTCCAGTCCGAAATGGATGGCCTTGTATTATGCAAAAGTTTTAGGTGACTCTGTCGGCACATATGCAATAAATAACGCATGTTAACTTTACTTTACAAGTATGAGTTTCTGGGGTTAAAAATCATTATCATTTCAATTTCCTTACAGGAGAGCGAGCGAATATGGAGTTCAAGCCCACCACGCTCATCCGATGTGTGACGGTCTTCCATGCAAGGGGCATGTTACAACAATTCATCTACTCTGGGAAGCTACTGAGATTTGTGAGTATTCGTGAAGTAAAGAAAAGCTCTATATTTTCAAGGTCGACCTTGGAATAGAACCCAAAACCCGCATGGTGTAACATGGTGGCATAAGCCACATAGGCTGACTTATGAGGACATTCATACACATAGTAATTAATTTATTTTGGTCATTCATACATTAATAATTAAAAAAAAAACAGAAAATCACTCGGTAGAAAGGAAAACAAAAATTTTCTGCCAAAAGAGTTTCCTATTTAAAATCGGTCCAAAATAGAACATTAATCAAAGAAAGCGCAAGAATATGCAATCAGAAAATAAAAGAAAGCCAAATGCGTCAGTTTCCCCCTGTCTCCCCTCTTCCTGTCGCTAGCACTAACTTAGTTAGGTGCAAGCCTGTTAATTCTTTGTAGCTAAGGCTGCATTCACATCTAACGTCAAATGTCGTCAATTAAATATGTCAGTCTGTTAACATTTACATTATTCGTAGATAGGAAATAAGCAGACTCGCCTTTAGTTTTAGTCATCCTTATTCGGCTCACTTCTGAGCACGAGACTTCTATCAGAATAAGAAGGGGTCCACCACGATGGCCCAATGCGGATTGGCAGACTTCACATGCGAAGAAAATAAAGAAAATTCTAATTAAAAAATTAAATGAACGCTACATGCGTAGACTAATTAGCACCGTGTCATATCAGGGAGACAGAATCAAGACCGGGAGCCGCAGCAGAAAAAGCTGAAACCAGTAAGTGGCACAAGTATGCCTCTCTGACTAAGAGTTACATATTGGTACCTTTTGCCGAGTAGGCCCTTGGGTCATTTCACCGCGGCCCGCGGCTAGTTGCCTCGACTGGTGACAGAAGGGATGGGTCTTGGGTCATTTTTCGCGCAAAGGATCAGCCTGGCTGTCCATCGTGAAAATGCAGCCAGTATTCTTGCCACCATTCCACGGGACATTCCATTCCATGATTTGTATAGTTATTAGGATAAGTTAGCTTAAGTTCCTTAATGTATTCTTTCTCAATAATAAAAAGAAATCTCAGATATGCAGGTTTCCAGACGATGTTTTTTCCTTCATCGTTTGAAGCACGATATATTTATTTTCTTACGGGTAAAATGCACATAATTGGAGCAGACCATTGAAACTTACGCCCCCTGAAAGAAATTTGAAGGTCGTCGTCGTCATCAACTCATATTCGGCTCACTGCTGAGCTCGAGTCTCCTCTCAGAATGAGAGGGGTTAGGCCAATAGTCCACCACGCTGGCCCAATGCGGATTGGCAGATCTCACACACGCAGAGAATTAATATAATTCTCTGGGCAGGTTTCCTCACGATGTTTGCCTTCACCGATTGAGACACGTGATATTTAATTTCTTTAAATGCACACAACTGTAAAGTTAGAGGTGCATGCCCCGGACCGGATTCGAACCCACACCCTCCGGAATCTGAGGCAGAGGTCATATCCACTGGGCTATCACGGCTCTTAATCGAAGGTCATAATCAATTAATATGTCATAATTATCATCATCATCATCATTGCTTCAGTTTTAGTATGTATGGAATGTACTGAAATTCAATAAAAAATCTACTAAATAAACATCAACTTTTTTTTTAAGAGCATTTTTTTTTTAAATTTTTTTTTAGGAGTGGGTACCACAGTAATAATCCAGCAGGCGGGATCGAATCAATGAGCTTTCGGTGTGCGCCCCTTTACCGTTGAGGTATAGAGGTTCAAATCCATGTACCATTTAGTTTTACTTAAACGATGGTCTCAGCCACAACACACTCGTAGCTACTGTAACAGTAAAATAAATTATTTTGATTTCGATTTTGATCAAGTGTGAACTCTCCCTAACTCTATTTCTTTCTTGTCTAATTAAAGAACTTGTTACAAAGACTCCGATGCAGCTGCTGGCCCTTTTTAAAACAATACACTTTGTCTTCAGTTTCCTTTTACAAAGCGAAATTATTTTCCCCGTCAGGTGAAATGACGTAATAGAAATAATAAACTTCAAGGAAATTATATAAGAAAGCGTCTTGGAGAAACTAAATGAAACTACCTTCAGAAAATTTACCTACAAATATTATATTAGGTACTTACTTGATACTTTTGACAGCCTCCGTAGCGCAGTGGTATGCGCGGTGGATTTACAAGACGGAGGTCCTGGGTTCGATCCCCGGCTGGGCAGATTGAAATTTTCTTAATTTGTCCAGGTCTGGCTGGTGGGAGGCTTCGGCCGTGGCTAGTTTGGTAACTTTGTTGTCACCCTACCGGCAAAGACGTACCGCCAAGCGATTTAGCGTTCCGGTAAGATGCCGTGTAGAAACCGAAAGGGGTGTGGATTTTCATCCTCCTCCTAACAAGTTAGCCCGCTTCCATCTTAGACTGCATCATCACTTACCATCAGGTGAGATTGTAGTCAAGGGCTAACTTGTAAATAATAAAAATAAAAAAAAATACTTGATATAGATAGAAGCTTGCCAAAAGTCAAATTAGACTTAGTTTACAAGTACTTTGACACGAAATGATTCTTCTTTAAATGCATTCTTATCCGATTGTGATGAAATTTTTTTAATCAGCACTGCTAGAAGCTAGAAAATGAGGTTTAATACGACTAAATACCCCTAAATATATTCTAATAATATACTTAACTAAAGAAGGATTAATTCTGTACATTGAAGATATTTTGAATTTTTTATTAGAGTATAATCGATACTGAAACCAAAAATGTTTTTTTTTTCTTTCTTGTTCCGACTATAATAGTGACTATTCCAATTACATTCTTTATATGAACACAATAAAAAAAACTATAAGTATATCCTTAATATGAGATACACAACAAGAACAAATTTGATATTTGAGGCATAATAACACTTTTACTATGTTTCATAAAAACTTTGGCCTTATTGACAACGTGTTTTACTATCCATCCATAAATGCGTGTTTCAGGCTTCAAACAGTCACACCATTCTAAAATAGACCTTAAAACAATAAAATAAAATAGATTTTCCAATAACGTGTGAAACGAGTAACCACACTCGTACAAATGCGATACGTTACAGCTGACACACAACCCCAGCTCGTATCCCTATGCACTGCGCGTGCGTGAACCCATAATACGTGTCGGATAACTCCTTGTCGCTTCTGCTCTCCTGGTACATACGTGACTCATATAACCCACATGCCTCCACCGACGTGACACTACTATATCCCACACACATGCTCTTCTAACACGCCTTAGAAATTATTGTGAAATAAATTATTTTTGTATTTTTTTTTTTATAATAAATAACATAAAGCCAAATGAAATACCCTACTCAAAATTAACTCTAATTTAAATTATTATAATAAAATGAACTTGGCTGAGTTTCTAAATACTTGGCTTTATGAAAAACTAGTATTAATTATCTATCCTTAAAAATCATGGATGCGTACGAATTTCCGTGCCTCCTTTTAACTCCTTCAAATTTTATTATTGAATCAGGAGGTTGAATTTATTAGAAGTTGAAATATCCTTGCATAATTATACGCATGCTATAAAGGTTTATCACCTACGCTTATATTTTATTCAGTCGCTTTGGATATAATGATGGATAACCTTTTTGTAAAACGTGACAGAGAAATTTCCGTCTATTGTTTGCCTCGGAGCGCAAAATTTTGTATGCATGCATTCATCAATATAATTCTAGCCGATTTCCACGTGTGTGTAGTGTGTACCCACATACTGTGTGAGAGTAACGCTTCATACAAATAGACATGTTATGTTGTGAACAGATATCCTTTCAGGCCATGCAGTCCTGGTACTAACGTGTACCTAATACGTCACACGTCGGCATTCCGGTTTTAGGGTAAATATGTGATTTTCCCTAACTAATGTTCTCTCCATCTTTTATAATCTATCTATACATTTAATAAAACTGTAACTGGTCAAGTTCTGTACATTGAAGATATTTTGAAAATTTTAATTGGAGTGTATTATGAGATAATGAAGCCAAAAATTTTTTTTTTTCGATTTTTTGTCTGTCTGTCTGTCCGTGTTTTTTGTTGACCGGGAAACGCTAAAACTTCTAAATGAATTCAAATGAAACTTAGCACGGTTTAAGACCATAGTACGGAAAAGGTTATAGGATACTTTCTATTGCGACAATAAAATAAGAAGGGGGTAAAATAGGGGTTGAAAGTTATAATAGCCCCTTGCTTGTTTTTTTTTTCGTTTTTGTTGTAATAATTAACTGACAGACCACAGAGACCTAGCCTTCCTCAATAGAGGAGATATGGAGCTTGATAATGTTTAATGGGAATGATAGCTAAGTTTGAAATTGATTTTTATTTTTTTATTACATTCGGGGAAATAAGGTCAATGTTAACTAATTTATACATAAAAAGTAAACATTGTCTGGATATTTGCAAAACAAATAAGATTATAAAATTTCAAAATCTATTAAAAATCTTTTATCGTAATTAGATGAAAATTCATACAATTTTAGCGTCCTTACATGAAATGTGGCTTTTTTTAAATATTTCGACTATAAACATAAACGCACGAATAACAAAGATATTAGTAATTTTGTTTGAACGCCCATACAAATCGTACCATTTTGTATGGGGCGTTTTTTAGGGATCCGCGGCAGCGCCGCAAATCTGACCCTTTAAATCCCTGTAGCTCCGAAAGTAATGATCACAGATACCCTGTTACTTTTACAAAATTGCTTTACTATTAGCATACTCTTCATTCAAAAACAATTTAAAAATCTGTCATCATCCCTACGACCACTATCAGTTATTAATGATAATAGCCGGGACCTATTGTTTAACGTAATAAAACCACCATATATAATAAGTTTTATGATGTGAAGTAAATAAAAAGCTTATTAAAGCTAATTAATACTGCCACCTGCATTACGTAAATGCAGCTGCATAAAAGCAGACTGTAGTATTAGATTTTATGAAATTATTACAAAACTTAATATCAGAATTTATTGCGTTCCGGGATGCTACCCCGTTTATGACCTAACCACATAACCGTGGTATTTTATGACCCCTATCCGGGTGATGACGTAACTTCACAGCTTTTAATTAATAATAATTGTCACCTCTTCTGCAATACTAAAAGGTTATAAACTATTAAAGTGTCGACTGGCGCAGGTGGCACGGGGTTTTATGCCGTGCCCACTACTGGAACTTCGTGTGATGAGCATGGGTGTTTTTTGGTGTAAAAGTAATTTGGTTAATATATACTAATATTACAAAGCTGAAGTGTTTGTTTCTTTGTTTGTTTGAACGCGCTAATCTCAGGAACTAGTAGCCCATTTATTGGGTAAGGGTATAGGCTATATTTTATCCCCATATTCCTGCGGGAACCACGTGGGTGAAACCACGTGGCGTCTACTAGTTAATATTATATGTGATAATTTAATTTTGTTTATTTATTACACTTTAACTCCTAAACCACTAAACCTTTCTTTCACCAATGAGCATGGACATTATCAAAGAGTAACATAAGTCATCAGTTTTGCCACGTTGCAAGAACCAGCACATGACTAAGGGCCCTGTATGGGTTCGAAACTAGTTGGGCATAGTTCGACGTTGTACCACGTAAGCTTTAACCGTGTTTCATAAAAAATAATTTGAAAAATACTCACGATAATTTAAATTCAAAAAAAAAAACTATATTTTATTCCCGCATTCCCACAGTAACGGGAACTATACGCAGATAAAATCGCGAGCCTTCCGATTGAATATTATAAGTATTTTTGTATATTAGGTATATTGTAATATAGTACTTTGCTTATTATAACCATTATATCTTTTAAAACAATAGGCTAGTTCACTTTTTTTAATGGTCTCAAATATTTCAATAACGTTTGATTTAGTTTGACGTTTGTTTTAGTAGATCAAGTAACATTGTGACGTCACAAAATGGACGACAGCGTTTTTAACGTTTGAAAAAATACATGATTTTAAAATTAATTTTTATAAGAAATTCTTAACTTTCATTAATTAATATCGATATATTTCGGACCCTTATTCCATGTTCTATGCAAAATTGTTTATATTAAATTTGATATGAGACAACTACCCTTATATCATGTACAATTAAAGTTTATACCGATCTCGCAGTCTAATTCGCGGGTAGTGTTTAAAATAATTAGTTCAAACTGTGGCCTTAATTTGTCTCTTTATTATATCATTATTGAGTTATCCCATTTTGTTTCAACGCTAACCAGAGTAACTCATACGGCCATTAAAATAACGTTGGACACGTAAATGTGAATTTGAAAACAAACTGACAGAAACTCCAACAAAATTATAATTACATCCACAAACTATCCTCAAAATGGATGCCGTTAAACGAGATTAAACAAAACATTTCGCAACAGAGAAGCTGACGCGAGACGGCGGGCGGGCTTACAAACATTATATAAACGAAATTCACCCAATTTCTCTCCAGCCTGCGCCCCTAGTACGAGGTTGCAGACCACGCAAACGACGATGGCTTTCGAATATCGAAAAACTATTAATGAATCCTCCGGTGTGGCTGAAAGAAAGAAAGTGAATTACTGACGTCTATTGTCCTTTACTTACTAAAAAACAAAATAAACCGTTAATGATAAAATTAGATTAATTAACATTTTTCGCAACAGAAAATCTAACGCGAGGCGATAGACAAGCTTACAAACTTTATAATTAAACGAAATTTTCCCAATGTCATTCTTCCCCTTAATACGAGGTCATGTAAATATAATGGCCTTGTAACTTTCCAAACAACGTTTGCTTTGGAATATCTAAGCACTGTCTTTTAATCATCGATATTCTGCTCGAGCTTCGTCTTCAATTTCACTAGTTATAGCATTTTGTGACTAAATACTTTCAGGGAAGGAACTAATTTACTTTTGAATTCTCGTATTTTATATTCGAAAACAGTTGCTCCTTGCGAGATACGATTTCGTACTAAACGTGCTGAAATGGAACCTTGTTTTGACGATGCAATGCATAATAAGGAGGGTAAAGAGGCGTCCTAAATGTTATTTTGAATCGCAAGACATTTTTTTCAACAAAATCAAGCAACATCCTTCCAACATCAATCAAGCAACAAGAAATATCTGAATTTACACTACATGAATATTAAACACGTAATAAATAAGTCGGTAGTTTTTGCATAATGTTTGTCATTCTAGTTTTTGGTTTTTTCTGATTCTGAACTATTGGGTATTATCAAAATCAAAATCAAAATCAAAAATTCATTTATTTCAAGTAGGCTCAGTATACAAGCACTTTTGATACGTCAGTTAACTATTTGTAAAGATTCTACTACCGGTTCGGAAGGCAGATATATAATCTATTATAATTATAGTTCCTCGTAGTTAGTAGGCATTGTCTACAAACTGTGTTTCATAGGTAGGTATACTATCTATTACATCTATGTTAGGTGCGATCGTAGCCAAGTGCGAGCTTATCTGAAATATAAAAGAAATGTTTGTCATATCAAATAATAATAATAGGTCTTTTATGTGTTTTTTTAGAAACGACTTCAATTAAATCAACTTGGCATCTACTTCAAACTGATCAGTAAATAGAAAATATTATGATGTTATTTTTCGCTTTTTAGTTTCCTGTCTACGTTTGTGTTCATCAAAATCGGACTTTTCTGTAAAAAGTTATGCGTCTTAATTACCATTATTATTGGGTAAACATTCAATCATCCCCTGTTTTCCTACCTTTAGGGTTGTATGTTTTTATTCAAATTTTTGTGAGACCAACTTCCAATAAAAAATAAAAAATCAAATTGAGAACCTTCCTCCGTTTTATCGTCGGTTAAAAAGTAATTAAAAAATAAGTCTTAGTGAATTGTTGGTCATTATGAAAACAGCCTAACACTGTTGAGCCGCGAACTGGAAACAACTAATGAAAGACGCAAAGAACGCTAATTACAAGGGTTCTTGGGCTTTATTATAGAAATAGGGTGAAGCACTTTGTTCTGAACAGTTCAAACCGTGTTCAAACTACTTCGGAATGGATGAACATCAGTTTTTGCGTTCATTTTCCTACCTAAAAACATTTTCATCTCTTTTGCAATGTCCTCATAAAATGTAAAAGGGATATTTGTTTATAAAAAGTAAATATTCTTCAGACAGTAAATTAATTTCGACTTCGACTAGACTCGAAAAGGTTACGTAGCATCGCCAGTTTTTTGATCTAGATATGCTACTATAATATTATAAACGCGAAATTTGTATGGATGTTTGGATGTTTGGATGTTTGTTACTCTATAACGTCGCTACTACTGAAGCGATTTAGCTGAAATTTGGAATGGAAATAGATTTTACTTTGGATTAACACATAGGCTACTTTTTATCCCGAAAAAATCCATGGTTTCCCGAGATTTGCGAAAAACTAAATTCCACGCGGATTAAGTCGCGGGCGTCCGCTAGTATTATTATAAAGGAGGTTCTAACTCCAATACTCAAAACTAGCATTTTTCGTTCCGCAGCAACGTAGGCCCATCGAGGCAGTTACAGATTACCAATTTCATTATTAGAAACAAAATAATATTACTAGGACAAGATTCTTCAAAATAACGTAATATCTAATATCCTCCTTAAGAGCTATCTCCGGTCTATCTCTATCTCCAGTCAAGTTCGACCATCCATCTCACAGTCAATATTGTTCCACAATAATTCGTCGGCCGCTTTATTGGCCAGTTTCCTGTTACGGTCAATATTTACTGCGCTATTGATCAGGCGGCGCAGACTTGCGACTATTTGTCGCCAATCGCTAACGGATGGAGTAAGAGAGGAAAAGAGGAAAGTTAAGTCATGACTGTATTTACATAGAAATCTTCATAAAATAGATGAAATTAAAATGATAACTATACTTTTTCGTTTGATATTATTTTCCGCGCAAAATCTACACTATTATACGGAGAACCCTATTAGAGACATAAGGTTCAAGATCATTCGCCCATATCGAGTTGTGTACGACTTGAGTTGTTTACAACCTTTTGTTATTGTTTTTGTCGAATTTCATGGAATAAACAACACGCATACTGGTGTTCCCAGAATGGTCTAGAATCATTTCCACGGGTTTAAATACGCAATGGATGCGACGCTCGGGGCAGTCTAATTTCAGAACGAAGTGGAGTAACATCAAGTAATACCAATGATACAAGAGAACAACAGTGAACTCGACTACAATTTTGGACAACGATACTTGGATTAAGAAGTTGAATAAAGTCTCATACGTGTTTCATTCCAAATCTTCGAACCATAGTTTGTAACACTATTATTTTTCTTTTAGGTAGGTATGGTGGTGGGGTATTTATTTATTTTACGAGCGCTACTGTTGATTAATGCCCCTTATGTTGCCTGAATATGGCCCTGTAAATGGGCAATGGAGTAAACCATGCCTGAAATATCTGCGGAAGAACCAAAGTTACCGGTATTATTCATTAAGTGACAAAGCTGAAGTGTATGGTTTGAAAAGCCGATGGATGTCGTCCCAAGGTGCTAAAAAATAGCCCCGCACCGAAAAACACACAGTGTTAGTTGACTTACCTCTAGGCTAGAAGGACTAACAACATTAAATGTGTGATAGGGAGGAAAAGGCGACTCAAAACGTTGTATTTGGAAGTCCCTGCAAAAATCATGTTTAGCAGGAGACAATGGATATCCATCTGCTGATGTCATGATGATGATTGGGTAACACGGTCATGGGGATTATTTATTTAGTTTACCAGTGTGATGTTCAATATATATATAATGATAATTATATCACACGAATGTGATAGGTAGTAAAAGGCGTGCTAGCGTTTCTATCAATAAAATATAAAAACAACATTCAAAGCCATTATTTACATTAATTCTTAATACTTTATATTTTAATAAAAATTACAGTATTTTGCTGTTATGTCAATAACATGTCGAATATTTTAAATGTGACAATGTCATGACAAAAAGTAAAATACCAAAAAGAAATAATAGGTTTTCTTTTTACATATATTTATAAATTATCTTTTTTTTTTAGATAGCCAGACAGTCGCAAGTTTGCGGTACGCAGTGGCGTGCGATTGATTAAAGTCTGTCCGGCGAAAATTTAATTACTCTCTGTAGCGCTGGCGGCTTTGTGCCCCGAGTCTCAAAGAGACATCGCAACTTAATAGACTGCCTCGTACCTGCAGACTGACCACGATAATGTCGACGCATTTACCTTAAAATAGCATGGGACTGAAAGCTTTGTATGACACGTAGATATAGCCATTGTTAGGTATGTTTTTAAGGTTCCATGCCTCTATAAGAGAAAAAAGAACCAATATAGATTCACTTTATTAATCTATTTGTTGGTTTGTCCATCCATCAGTCTGTCAAGACACTTTATCTCGAGGACATGTGGAAGTTTTGAAAGTTGCATTTTTGGATATATCGTTTCATACACCCGTGTGACGTATACATACGTAAATGTAAGACGTTAAGTATGCAGCGAAATATCATTTTATACACCCCGTGTGTACCGTACATACGAAAATGTAAGACGCCATGTAGGCATCAACCTTAAATGGAAACGTGCTTAAAATTTGAAGATTATGCCTGAATTCGGCCGTGGTTAGTTACCACCCTACCGGCAGAGACGTACCGTTAAGCGATTTAGCGTTCCGGTACGATGTCGTTACCGAAATGGTATAGATTTTCATCCTCTTCCTAACAAGTTAGCCCGCTTCCATCTTAGATTGCATCATCACTTACCATCAGGTGAGATTGGAGTCAAGGGCTAACTTGAGTACGAGTCTCCTCCCAGAATAAAGGTTAGGCCTTAGTCCACCACGTGCGTAGCGGATTGGCCCTACGATGTTTTTCCTTCATCGTTTGAGACAAGTAACTTTTCATTTCTTAAAATGTACTTACATAACTAAAGAGTTGGACATTTATGCCCCGGATCGAACCTAAGCCCTCCAAATCGAAGGCAGAGGTCGTATCCACTGGGCACGTGACATCTCTTCTCACTTGGCAACACGTCGGAGTCAAATATCGAGCAGCTGTGGCTCGATGTCAGAATTTAAAAACATGTGGATCCTCCATACTGATCCAATACGGGTTGGCGGGCTGGTGATAAGGTTGAGATTCTGTAACGGTCTGTTCCCAGGCATGATAGGTACACCACCGCACCACCAACTTCCTTACTTTCAGTTTTCGTCAACTGAGATTGTTCTGGAAAAATAGCTCTATGTCCCATAGCACGCCCGACTCGAAACAGAGCCATGTGGTCCAAATAGGCTCAACATTGGACCAACGAGAAAGTCATACCCATAACGAGAGGTATAGTAATCATCATTATCAAGTTACCAACCCATATTCGGCTCACTGCTGAGCTCGAGTCTCAGAATTAGAGGGACTAGGTCAGATAGTCCACCACGCTGTTCTGGCAGACATTACACATGCAGAATTAAGAAAATTCACAAGTATGCAGGTTTCCTTATGATGTTTTTCCTTCAGCGTTTGAGACACGTGATATATAATTTCTTAAAATGCACACAACTCAAAAGTTGGAGGGGCAAGCCCAGACCAGATTCGAACCTAATGTTTTATTTAATGATAATGTATGATGTTTTAATTAAACCCGTTTACAAAATTTCTGTGGTTCTTTCAGAAACAGCTATAATTAAAACACGACACTGGATTGGCACCGCCTTCAAACTGATCAGAAAGTAGCACATAGGTAAGATGTTATTTTTTGCTTTTTAGTTTAAGTTAATTTTTGAATGGGAAATCGGTTGAATTTTTTTTATTAAAATTTTCTTATTTTAATAAATGTGGGTAATTTTTAACATTACTGCCAAGTGGATTATAAAATAAAAATTACGTATTTAATGTAGTTTTTGGTGTTTTTAGATTGGTAACAACCTATCAGCATACCTATAGCTAATGATCCCTACTATCACCCCTTAAAAGGGATTTTTATGTATTTCCTAGTGACCCTGTATAAATATGATCAATCGCAGTCAGGGGAAAAAAATGCAATTTTATTCATTTTGATTTATTTAAATAATAAAATATTTGGTACAGTAAAAATATCTATTTTAATATCGATTACCATTGGTGTCGCCTGAATACAAGGGATGCATTTAAATTGACCCGAGCTGAGAAGAAGAACCTCTTAGTTGAAAACTTTAGCTTCATCTACTGAGCCTGAGACGTCGACAAGAACAGGAAGGCATTGAGACATTTTTTTTAAATAATTTTTTATAGTGTATTTTAGAGATGAAAATGCATCCTTTAGCACCCTGCACCACCCATGGCAATTACAGTGAACGGTAGATTGCTTTTCACAAACATTTCGATTTTAACACTTACACTTCGAAGGAATTATTATTCAGACCGACAATTTATTCTTTCCTATACATTAGGAGAGATTTCAGGATAAATTGATGTATATCTAGATAGAGATAACTCATTATAAGAAGGCTGAAAGTTTGTCAATCCTTGCTCCTACTACACATTCGCTACGGCACTAACTTATGTATATTTTCTGGTGAGGGTCGGGGTATTTTAACCCCGTAATATAAATTTCTATGACACGGTTTGGGGTCTTTAAACCTCGTTACTCTTTAAAGTTCCAAAAACTTCAGTCAAAAAATTTTACTCTGTAAGATACCGAAAATCCCTTTTTTGGCTTCAATATAAGCATAACATAGTCAAAGGATTTTATTTTTGATAATAGTAATAAACGCGTCAACTGATCTATGCCTTAAGACATACAACAGCGAGTTGCTCGTAGTTTGTTTAATAACACATCTTGAATAAATTATAATTATCTCTTCTCAATTCTATTTACTATCATATCTTTTATTTAGTTTCTTCTTTATTCCACGCTGTGTTTATTTGTAAACAATTACTACACTTATATATTGATTTAAAATTTAGTTACATTTTACTATTTTAGTTAGTGTAAGTGATTGTAAATAAACCTAATAAATAAATTAAATTCTAAACCAAAAAATCCTCGCTACGCTACGCTATGTTTTTAGTAACCGCAACGCAAGTAGGAGCGATATGAGGTCTAAAGTTCCCGTACCGCAGCGAACGTGTTTTAAGTACGAATAAGTACGGTTGTCTGTAGACGTTAGCAAGTTTCAAGGACCCAGATCCTCAATATTGTCCACAATATAAACTTGATTTTTTATTTTTTCATGAGGAAGAAAGGATATTACGTCTCCGGCCGGACTCTTAGTTTCGTGGCAATCCTTAAACTTTGATCTTTAATGATGTTTTTGTAAGGGTTGCCGTGAATCTACTAAATTAGCAATATTACATGTGTAATTACTTATTTTAATTTGACGGGGCAGTTTAAAAAAATAACAATATTACACAAATTATGACTTATATAATTAGTATAAAACTTAACTAAAACCTCAGCTATATTTTTAACAGCCTCAATTTAACTATAATAATCTAAGTTATATTACAGGTATATTAAACAACTGACAAGAGTTTTTTTTTACTTTTTCTTTGGCACATTTTAGCTTTTTACAATTAAATTTCTATTTAAATATTATAATAAATTTTTAGAGTCAATGTTTTTAATGAGTAAACAATTTTAGTAAGCGAAAAACTTCACAGCCAATCAATTTTTAGTATTTTTTTTTTTAATTCTTTGTTAAATGAAATTATTCAATTCAATGTAAAAATTAAATTAAAACATCAAAATCTTACTTGATTTTAATTAAGAAGATAAAAAATATTAGTAATATAAAAATATTACTGTTAATTAAGCATACTGCTTACAAAACTTTTTCTACGACCGTGATAAAAGAAATAAAAGAGTTAACAAAACTTGGCAAATAATACATAACTGGCTTTAGGCATGACCTCTTCGATTTTGTATCAGCGTGGTTTCCTAGATTTTGACTCATAAGGAAGCCTGAATTTTTGTAGCCAATACCATGAAACTATTTCGAAAATTGACGGCCTCTGTGGCGCAGTGGATTTACAAGAAAGGGGTCCTGGGCTCGATCTCCGGTTGGGCTGATTGAGGTTTTCTTAATTGGTCAAGGTCTGGCTGGTGGGAGGCTTCTGCTGTGGCTAGTTACCACCCTACCGGTAAAGGCGTATAAAGTAGTTGCGTAACCCCTAGGCAATCGAGCGAGTATGAAGCCTATAGAATATGTAAACGTTAGGTTGACATTTTTTCCCCTCACAACTCTTGGGTAGTCAGATATAAGCAGTTAAATCGATACTAGTAACCAGCTCTGGTCTGGTTTATTCTTTAGGAAAACGGTGTTATCGGGTTGTCTTCGGAAAACCAGTTCTGCATTCCGTATATCATCATAATCATACACTTGGCCGAAATTTTCTGGCTATTTCATGTTATATACGGGATTTAGTAAAATAAAATTTCAGAAATAGATTAAAAATTAAAAATAAATACATTCATATACAATATTAGTTTTTATAAAAGAATTATAATTAAGTTATTGAACCCTTAATATTTAATAGGATATTTTACATGGGTACGTATTAGTTCTTTTATATAAGTAAATGAATAAAAGAAATATTGAACTATTTTCAAAATAGTAATTATGTATCTATTACAATGTACACTTTGATCACTGTCACGTCTTTCATTTTACAAAATATACAAAAATTGTCTATAAACTAACTAGTGACTAGAAGCTAGATTTTGGTCAAGATGAAAGTTGGTTAGATTTTTAACAAGAGTTTAAGAAGCTAAATGCTCATGGATTCATTTCGAACCTGAATTGCCAAGGAATTTTCCATATTCTACAATTTATACGTATGGTGCCTAATTAATAACCTTTTGCACGCCATTGATTAAAATCAACTGATCAAAATATTACAATAATTGTTACCTAAGAGATAACTATGTATTATATACAAATTAACACATGAGCCTTAACAATGGTGCATTATTCTTTTTTTGTTTTGATGTGAAATCATCTAAAATGATTATCTCAACAAAAATAACGTTACTTATTATGTTAAAATAATGTTACCACTTGCCACTACCACTTTACATTTACGCCACTCGATGATTAACATAATTTCATCGAAATAACAATGTTAGATGATCTACACCTACACGAAAATCCACTGCCCTTTTGAATAGCACATATTTACCCCGTGATATAATAAATAATGTACATAATTACCCCAGTATGTTCATAAATAAAAACAATTGTGTTAAAATATTGATACTCTGCCACGTTATGGAAACACATTATTTTTTTTAATTTTTTGACTAAAACATATTATTTCAAGTTGTTTGAAATTTCCTAAATTTATATAAATACAGCTAACATGAGAATTTTCGATAACGCAGAAATATGATATAACAACTGATAATAATTGCCAATCTATGCAATAAAAATGCTGATATAATGCAATTTCTATTTAGTTCTTTCTAAATTATTTTTTTAAGCATCCAAGCGTTTAGAAAATAATTCTGTAACGAACTATCGAAACCATGTAAATTAGAAATGATTGTTTTATAAGAATCTAGCTGACGCTGTGCGGTTTCACCCGCGTGGTTCCCGTTCCCGTAGGAATACAGGGATAATATATAGCCTATAGCATTCCTCAATAAATGGGCTATCTAACACTGAAAGAATTTTTCAAATCGGACCAGTAGGTCCTGAGATTAATCAATCAAACAAACAAACAAACAAACAAACAAACAAACAAACTCTTCAGCTTTATAATATTAGTATAGATTAATAAGGGCAAAAAAGTATTATTACAAAAGTTGTCCCTTGTGACAGTTGTGACTTTAAAAAATAAGTTTTCAAGCCAAATCTATCGCCTTCACGCTTTTATATTGTTAATTTTAATTTCGTTATCTTTGTTTTGTCGTTATATTTACCCTATTCATATTACATTTCAGTTAAAGATTACGGTCCCATATTTTTCATCGCTATTTCAATCCTATTTTAATAACAATACATCAATACATTAGTTTGAAATATGAATATGGCAGTATCATACCTTTAAATCGGTAGATTTAAATTGTTGAAAGTTAAAAGTATGTTACAGCTTACATTAACTTTTTATTTTATTTTACAATTTTAACATTACAATTTCTGTTTGTGACAAATTTAAGGATTGTTCAAATTTTAATTTTATATCTAACCTTTAATTTAGACATTTAAATTTTAACAAATGGGGTTTCATAGCTAGATTTTTTAGTAAAACATTCATTATCGGTAGGTATGTACATTAACTAATTATTATAATAATGTATAATTAATAAGAGTTATTATTAGGACTGTTCTCATTTGAACTGCAATTGAGGCTTGTGTTAACTGTATTAACTTCCATAACATTAGAATTAATTACATCTTTGGAAACATTGGTAGTTAACTCATCATCATTTTCATTAATTTCTAATTCTAATTCATTCACATCATCAATTTCATAATCTTCTAAATTATTTACATTCACATCTCTATCTAAATTTTCACAGTTTATTATATTATCCGAATTACTAATATTAACATTACTAGTTTCTTTTACTGAATCTGATAGAGATTCTCTCTTTTCAACTATAATTTCAACACTGGGTTTGTAAAAGTCGGTTTTGCCGTTTCTTGGTAAATCTGGTGGACGTACTGTTGATAGGGTGCTGGATAGAAACGACGATTGTAGATTGTAACCGGGTAACAGTTTTGGTTGTAAAGGTAACATCAAGTCTAGGGAGCCGGTGGTTGCAGGTCTCGGTTGCAGGGGCGGGACGGTCATCAGAGGTGGTTGCAGAGATGCCAGGGAAATGGCGCCGCACTGCGTGTTGACTATAGGACTCTCGACTGTAACAAATAGGGGAAAAGTAAGAATTACGTTTTTGGATTTACTTATTTATAATATAATCATCATCATCACTAAATGCCTAGGGTCCCCTGCTGAACATGTGATTATTTAATTTCAAACTTTAAACATAACTACTTATTATTCGGAATTATTGTAACGTATCGCTAAAGATTTTTTTAGCTACAATTAAAGCCAAAACAATAAAAAAATAATAAATATAATCGAGGTGTATCATAATTTATAAAGAATCATTATATTGTTGTGATTAATCTAAAATAGAAATTATTGAGTTATTTGCTTCAATTGAATTTACGACTCCAATAAAAGATTGGTTCTATTCGTAGAATAGGAAACCAAAAAAGAGATCATGCAATGATCATATTATTCCGGTACATAAATCTATTGGTTCAGATAACAATCATTTATAGCTAATAGCAATAGGAAAATCAAAAATAATTAAGCTCGTTAGAATAGTGTCTTTGCTCCATCCCAAACTTTTATAGAAGAGTCTGTGACTTATGTCGTGATGATCAAATGATGATGATGATTTCTAAGCTCTTCAAAGACCGATAAGACGGTAGCATTGAATCAAGCAAACAAACAACGTATGAAATCTAGTGGTCAAAGGAATTCGGTCAAAGGGCTAAAAGGGAACATGCTTTCGAGATGCATTCAACGTTTTCTGAGGGGAAGCGTACATGACAATGATCGGTTGTTTGGGTTTACCTATCGGTGCCCTCGCTTGCAAAGGTGCGGCCGCTGCAGGCGGTCGCAGGAGGTTTGATGGACCTTGGAGTGCTAAGCTGATCATGTTCATGCCGTTAACACCTGGAAACAGTATGATAAAGAAGTTTATTAAATGAAATTTTTAGGTTCAGTGTGAGTACATTAAAACTTGGCTTGATTGGTCCAGACGTTGTCGAATGTGGCTAATAGCTATAGATTACGAATAAGTAAAAATTTCATAGCCCAACCCTAGGCTCACAGTACCGGGCAGGGAGTTTGGAGTTAAGAGGTTTTGTAGTGGTTACCATTACTCAAGCAAGTTGAACCGTCGTTCCCGGTTATTATTATTAATAATCAACACATAATAGTATAATCAAAACATAATCAATTTAATTATGGTTAATAGAACAGCGTGGTATATCTTAAAACTATGCATATGTCGAATACATTATTATGGTAGAATAGAAATTAAGAACATCCAGCATTGTAATAAGATAAAAGGTTTGAGATTGGCGCTATTTTATTCTTGGATCAAGTCATTATTGCGTTAGTGAAGTGTACAAGATACGTTTTAATGCGTTTGTGTGTGTAAACTAAACGAGCATAAAAAAAAAACAGAAAAATATTTTTATTTTTATGTTTTTAACATTATTTACACAGGGGTAACATCGAAACGTGTTAACAAAAACCCTCTTTACTTTTTTACCTATAGATAAAATAATTCGCGCCATCTACCAATCAACAATGAAACTAACTTGAAACTCACCGAATTTGTTGTTAACTGGCAGCTCCTTCAGAACCACGGGGTGCTTCACAGCGTTGACGCGACGGTTGGAGGCGCTGACGTCGCGTTTACGTCGGGGTTGCTCCACGGGGAGGACTCGGCGCCGCTTCTTGGGTAGTTTTGACCGCGCCTGAAAATAGATGGCGTTGGTTTTCAGTTTATTTACATTTTAATTGGCAGACTTCACATACATAGAAAATTAAGAAAATTCTCTGGTTTCCTCACGATGTTTTTCCTTCACCGTTTGAGACACGTGATATTTAATTTCTGCCAATCCGCATTGGGCTAGTGTGGTAGACTAAGGCCTAACCCCTCTCATTCTGAGATGAGACTCGAGCTCAGCAGTGAGCCGAATATGGGTTGATAATGATGATGATGATGATGACATTTTAATATTATAATAGATGAAATTTTGGAGATATTTAAAGAATTTTTTGGCTACTAAGAAACTTGTAATTAGGCACCTTAAACTATAAGGATCGTTGAAAATCGTCGAAAACACGTTTCTCCATTTTTTGACTCTTTACTATGATTTTACTTTAATAATTAGTACCTAATTCAAAAGCTGAACTTATTTAAAACCTAAAGAGTTGACTTTGTTGCTAAAATTGTACCTAAGCCAAGTAGGCTTAGGTACAATTTTAGCAACAAAGTATTTTAATGTTTAGTTTCAAGCCAAACATAAAAGCCGTTCTAAAGCGAAATTAGTATCAAAATATGGACCTATTGTGTTTTTACCACACAAAATTTTCAATTTTGAAATAAGTATAAAGTTGAAGAATTTTGTTAATAATTGTACCTAATGTATCAATTTTCCAACACAAGCCAATTATTTTGTACGAGGTAATTTTTGGACCCGAAGCAGATATATTTTTAATCAAGCCCCGAAGTTTGGGGAATTTCTTTTTAAAATAACATTATTTGAAGGACTCCAGCGTTACGGTCATTATGTTAATTGTGTTTACTCGGCCCAAGACTTATGCCTTCATTTAACTTCTTTTCGTTCGGGAAAATTATTTTAAAAATTGTTTTATTTTTATAAGAATTTTATTTAGTCGATTAACCTATCTAATACATTCTTTTATTTTCAACAGATCATTTCGATTTTAAATTAGGTATTTATAATACATTAACATACATAAGACAAAATACACCTCGCCAGGCGCCTTTAATTAGACCAACTGACAACTGCGCCGTACCTGCCGCGGCGCACACACCGACTTACCGTGATATCGTGCACAACACAAGTAAGACGCAGACGATATTGAACCGTACGCCTCATGCTACGAAGGTTCAGAATGTAATGCATGACGATTCGGACTTTACACTAGTCGAAAAGAAAAAACGTAAGCCACGGAGTAACTTGTGCGGTACTGCGCAGCGCGTGTCTACAATTCTAGTAGCCGATATACCCGCATTTGTGTATGTCTCGAGGTTGGCGAAGACGACCACTGCTCAAGATATGCTGACTCACATACGTGACATGGGACAAGAGTGCGTTGATGTTCAACTGTTAAATCAAAAGTATGAAACGTCCTTCAACTCATTTAAAGTGGAAGTATCCCGCAGTAAACTAGAACATTTTCTTAAAAATGACTTTTGGCCGGAAGGTATTAAGTATCGAGTTTTTAGAGAAAGAAACAATGTAAAGAAAGTGTCTATAAACAAACTATGAACAGTACGCCTACAATTAAAACAACAATGATTTCTTTTAACTGCAAATCGATTAAAAGGTCGATTCAATGTATACGTGATTTATGTCGTGAGGCAGATATACTAGCCTTGCAGGAGACATGGTTGTTGCCCCACGACTTAGACTACGTACACAGCATAGACGACGACTTTGCTTGTGCCGCGACATCCTCGGTGGACCTTTCCACGGGTGTATTACGCGGGCGGCCGTATGGCGGTCTTGCTATCTTGTGGAAAAAAAGTAAATTCTCTGACGTCTCTGTAATTAATTGTTTTTCAGACAGAATTATGGCTATTCGGGTCACTTTAAACTTAAGATCCTTTTTAGTGTTTAATGTGTACATGCCAAACGATGAGTTTATTAACTTACCGGACTTTACAAACTGCTTGGCGAGGATTAGTGCTATCGCGGAGGAGTGTGACGTAGCAGCAGTCTATGCATTAGGGGACTTCAATGCACACCCGAGTGCTGCTTTTGGTACGGAATTAGGAAATTTCTGCGAAGAGCAGAAGTGGATATGGGCAGACGTAGTTAAGTTAGGCATTACCTCAGACACATACACCTACTTAAGTGAGGCACATGGAAGTCGTCGGTGGTTGGACCACTGCATCACGACCGAAGCGGCCTGGTCAACTATACTAACTGCAAACGTTCTTTATGACGTCTCTTGGTCGGACCACTTTCCACTGCGCGTGACTTGCAACCTCAACGAAGTCACAGAAGGTCTTACAACCGACGACATCCAAGTCAACAAAACGGGTATTCGTTGGGGTATAAAAAATAATAATCAAATTGAAAAGTACTTCAATTATTGTGATACGCATTTAGTTAAAGTAAAAGATAGTTTTATATGTAAATATTGTGATAATTATAAAGTCTGTGATAGTATTAAGGATCATTATATCTTAATAGACAAATTATACAGTGACATTATTAATGTTATGCAATTAGGTTCAATAAATTCATCTTATCGGTATTATGTACGTGACAATAAACGTAAACAAGTAGTTGGTTGGAATCTTCATGTACAGGAAAGCCATCAAATGTATAGACAACACTTTGAAACGTGGGTATTAGCGGGGAAGCCCTCCTCGGGTCATATATACATAGAAATGACAAAGTCTCGAACTTTTTTTAAAAATAGACTGCGTTGGTGTCAAAAACATGAAGAATCCATAAGACTAGACATTCTAGCCCTCTACCGTAGACAATCAAATTTTTCAAAATTTTGGAAAGAAACCAAAAAATTTAATTTTAAGCCACGTCTGCCCATTAAAGTAGATGGTCTGCAAAATCCGGTACAGATAGCTAATATGTTTAGTAATAAGTTCAGGGTACATCCGCGTCCTGTAGACTCGAGTTTAGGAGTTAACACACAGTTAAACTGTCGTTCCTCAGGTACATTCGACCACCCGCCTATACAGTTTACTCCTGATCAGGTCACGAAAGTGGTCCGTGAGATGAAAAGAGGTAAATCGCCGGGTCATGATGAGCTTAGTATAGAGCATGTCTTATATGGAGGTCATAGATTGCACAGTAAATTGTGTAGTTTTTATAATCTATGCTTAAGGTTTTCTTACCTCCCGCAAGACCTAATGAAGACTATAGTTGTCCCAATTGCTAAGAATAAGACTGGAGATCTTGGCTCAGCAGATAACTACCGTCCAATCTCGTTGGGAACTATTACAGGTAAAATTCTAGAACGTTTGATACAACCCGAACTGCTGAAGAATGTAGTCATTGAAGATGCACAGTTTGGTTTTCGTCCTGGTCTTTCAACGGACTCGGCTATTGTTGCTTTAAAGCACGCTGTAAGCTATTACACGAGTCGTGAAACATCGGTATACGCGTGTTTTCTGGATTTAAGCAAGGCATTCGATCTAGTGAATTATGAAATTCTCTGGGCGAAGATGTACGAATCCCGTGTACCCAATGAATTAGTGGGTCTGTTGAGATTCTGGTATGGAAATCAAATTAATAGCGTAAAATGGGGCGACGCGACGTCTAATAATTATAAATTAGAATGCGGTGTTCGCCAGGGTGGTATTACCTCTCCGGATCTTTTTAATATTTACATCAACTGTTTGATACAGGAGCTGAGGGCTGCCAAAGTCGGATGTCACGTTGGAGGTACTTGTTTTAACAGCCTTAGTTATGCGGATGACATGGTAGTTCTCAGCCCCTCTATCAACGGCCTAAGGAGACTAATTTCAGTGTGTGAGCATTATTCTAATGGCCATGGACTGAAATATAATGTTAAAAAGTCGGAAATGATGGTATTTCGCGCAGGTAAAGGTCCGGAGAGGATACCTGAAGTAAGACTGAATGCAACAGCGGTTAGGGTTGTATCAAAATTTAAATATCTGGGACACATACTCGATGAACGTCTGAGGGATGACTATGACATTGAGAGGGAAAGGAGGGCACTTTCGATTCGATGTAATATGCTAGCACGCAGATTTGGCAAAAGTAGCAGACCCGTCAAGCAAACATTGTTTAACGCGTATTGCCAGTGTTTTTATACCTGTCAACTGTGGACAAACTTCCGCAGAAAGTCCTACACAGCAATACGCGTGCAATACAATGATGCATTTCGCATCTTGATGGGTCTGCCTAGGTATTGCAGTGCCTCAGGCATGTTTGCAGAATCGGGAGTGCCTGACTTTTATGCTATTATAAGAACACGCGTAGCCTCCTTCTGGGAGAGACTTAGAACAGCGCGTAATAGCATTCTACAGACTGTTTGTGACGGGATGCCCAGCCCTTTGTTTACATATTGGCTATCTGTGCATCAAGACCATAATAGAAAATAGTCTTTACTCCGGACTAAGATGACGCCTGGGAAGAGTCTTTTAACCTTCCCAGTTAGCACGTAAGTTTTTAATTGTAAAAATTAAATTGTATTATATATTATTTTTTGCACTATTTTATTTTATAATTTTTATGTAATATGTATATTGTATACTGGGTGTTTTTGCCTTTATTAAAAATCATTATTATTATTATTATTATTATAAGAGGACTTATTACTTTCTAAAATTTGTCGGCGCTACAACTCTCTGTGGATCGTTCTTTATTCTGTGTTATTCTTTACCATATACATCCGTAATTGTACATATACATACGTAATCGTAAATACATTTGACTGAGATTTTTTTTTGTAAAATTGCATTTTTATACAGTGTCAGATTCTATGGGTAGGGTAACTTTTAACACTGATCACTATTATCAGATATTCATGAGAACGACGACGGGAACTACAACCTACAGTCACGGGCTCAATACTGATACTGATAATTTACTCAAAGAAAAAAAATCATAGGCCGATCTCCAGTCATGAACCATAGTACTGACAACTAAATCAACTAGGCACGCATGGGATAAAATTGAAAATTTTGAAAACCCCCGAATGTCATGAAATTATTAATTACACTCTCGATCAAGTCATCAATATATTTTTTTTCAAGCTAGCCCTTCACTACAATCTCACCTGATGGTAAGTGATGATGCGATCGAAGATGTTCCCACGCCTCCCACCAGCCAGACCTGGATCAATTAAGATTATCTCAATCGGCCCAGCCGGGGATCGAACCCAGGACCTGCGTCTTGTAAATCCACCGTGCATACCACTGAGCCACGGAGGTCGTCATCAATATTCTTTTTCAGTACGCTTTTATTTGAGTCCCTTCTCGAGCATATTTGCAGACATTCGGTTATTCTTGCCCACTTTCACCCCCCCTCCCCCACAATATTTAAACGGCTCAACCGATTTTCATCAAATATTACTAAGAACACTTGCACATAAGTCATTTTTAATAAAATAAAAAAAAATTGAAATCGCTTCATCCGTTTGGGAACTATGGTGCCACAGATAGACTGACAGACAGACAGACTTACAGACACTCTAACAAACTCTCAAACACTCTGTCAAACTTATAACATCCCTCTTTTTGCATCGGAGGTTAAATAAATAGACAATAAAATCCCACCACTTGTCTTAAAATATTAACCTCTTTAAAATATAACCACATAAATGAAAACGTTGGAAAACATCCGGCCAATTTTTCCGTGCAATTTTCCTAAAAATTATCACCGCAACATCTCACAAAGGCGCCCCGTAATGAAATAAACCCGCGATATGTGGAGCTTATGTTATTTTCCACTTACACAGTTTGGAAACGTACGGTTCAAAATAAAACCATCTATTATTTTTCAAAGGATCTCTTTTTTACTCACTATGAATGATATGTTGTTTGTGCGAATCGAATTTATATTTTTTGATGCGGTTCAATTCGGTAATAAGTATATTTGTATTATTTATGAAAGTGGCTTGATCCAAAAAAATCCACCAAGTTGTTACCAAATGTTAAGTACTTACAGATATTCTTTGACAAGTTCGCAGATATTAATTTATAGTAAAAACAATCGACAATCATATAAACACATTTTTTTAAAAGTAAGAAGAGCAAATCTATTAATTAATATGAATTTAATTAAAAGAAATTCCGTAGACAGATTATTAAGGGATCATACTTTCAAGTTAGTATTGCATTTACTAATAGTACATTATGATATAATTGAGGTAAAATGAAAATTACAGCCGAGGCGATATTGCAAGGCTCGCTTGCAATATCGCCTCGGCTGTAATTTTGCAATAAGCCTCGGTGAGAGCTATAGTAAGGAAGCAGAGGCTGTAATTATAAAAGCGCACGTATGTCATACGACGTTTTATAACACATTTGCGAGGAAACACACTTTGAACACACTTTCTGAAAATAAATTTTGCTTCTTTGGCTGTTTTCCATATGATGACATTTTGATAAGCTTGTCATTTTTGCACATATAACGAAGTGCGTACACTAGCGTTTGTTCTTTTTAGTCAAATGCACCAAAAACAGCCAGTATTACTAATAAAGTATTTAAAATAATATTTTCGTGTTTCTGTTAGAGATAAATGGTTGTCATTTGTCAAAATTATTAATAAGAAATAATTAAATGTTTTTTATTATATTTTAATTCGCAGAGTTATTTTATTCATTATATGTTGAGCACTTTTCTGACATAATAAAAACTCCAAGCCAAAATTTTAATTAAAAAGTACCGTTCGCTACTAGACGTATGATAAAGGTTTTATATTACATTACGGCACGTCACGTGCATTTTACTTTACATTACGGCACATGTGCGTAATGAGATACATTACAATATTGAAATTGGTGAAATAAGTGATACTTTACGAGAGTGTTATAAATATAGGTAAAGCATTTTCCTAATTTTTAAGGGCTACAGTTATCTCTTTATCTTTTGAGGTAAAAACTTATCAACTGTAAGTTTATAAGACACTAGCTGACGCCGTTCGGTCTCCCGCGTGGTTACCGTTCCCGTAGGAATACGGGGATACAATATACACTTGGGGATAGTGTAGACAGCAGTGAATAAATATTTTCTTTTTATAATATACTATATGTTGAGTATAAGTATATAAAAATGATTAACTGGGACTCGAACTCAGAACCTCAGGAATAAAAACCGATTTTCTCAAAACCTCATTATGTTCAAAACAATATAGAGCTCAAGGTTCACTCAACAAATTTTCTTCCCGTATATTGCCTTATGGAGGGGTAAAACAAATGACAGGTGAAAAATAGGGGGATCCTCCATCTTAACGTGTTATGAGTACGATACCCTACACCCCTGTAATAACACACCCCTATTGAACGCGGATGTTTTTATAGGAAAGCGATATATTTACATTTATTTTCATGTACAAGATTGCTTAGGATAAAATTTTTATATCATATTCTAACGATATTTTATCGTGATTCTAAGTTGTATAAATTTTAATTTAAGTTTTCTTCCACTGCCTTGTTGGTAGGTACAGTGGTTCGTAATGTGGTTTCTAATTGCGTCCTGGGTTCGAGTTGTCTATACTAATATTACAAAGCTGCAGAGTTTGTTTGTTTGCTTGAACGTGCTAATCTCAGGAACTACTGGTCAGATTTGAAAAATTCTTTTAGTGTTAGATAGCCAATTTATCGAGGAAGGCTATACGCTATATATCATCCCTGTATTCTTACGGGAAAGGAAACCACGCGGTTAAAACTACGTGGTGTCAGCTAGTAAAGCTATAAAGTTAGGAAGTTGATGGTGTTTCACCCCCGTGCTTTGCAGAGCCTTAAGTCCCATAATGGTCATAACTAATTACAACAGTCCAACAATGAACAAAAGCACTTTAAAGGATGTACCCTGTGTCCTCTGTCGATGATCTTGATGATTTTTTACTTACCATCTTTCAGGCTTGGTTAATCAATTACACTTGTAATTATAAAAAAATTGTAAGCGCGAGAAAAATAGCGGCGTTAAAAAGTATCAAATATCCTAACATCCATACAAACTTTCGCGTTTATAATAATATTATAAATATATTACGATATAGGCTACTCTACTTTTACAAAAATATAAGAAATAAATCCTTATAAATCGTATTTTTCATATACCCAAGACGTAACTTAATTAAGTACAGTTAGGATAGTGATTAGATTAAGTCGGGGAGCCCATTTAGTATCACAATGGTACATTAATGGAGTAGACGCTACCAGGGAGTCTATAAATTAGTTTACTAATTCTGGATAGCACTCAGCATTACAAACAAGTCTGATCGAGTGAAACATAAATCGGTTGGCGACTTGTCTTGCTAATATTTGTTCAGTATTTAGTTTTATCGTTGTATTTGTTTGTCTAGACCTGTGGTATTGTAGTTTCCATTTCAGTTTATTTGTTTGCAGATTTTATAGTTATATTAGCTTGTCATCATCGTTATCAACCTATATTCTGCTCACTGCTGAGCTCGGGTCTCCTCTCAGAATATGAGTGACGTAGCGTGCCTTCAAGAATACATTGATACAGGATCAAAATTAGTTTGCAGTCCCACTAAAAGCACTTATTATATTTTTGAGCAATAGACGAGCGGCAAATCCCGAAAAATATCTTTAGTTTATAATTTAGCCTATTTTTTTCACCACATATTAAAATTGTTATCAAAATATTTGTTGTAACACACAAGATGCAATGTTTTTTTGGGTTCGAGTGTGACAACATTGAAGTAAACAATAAAAATGCCTACATTTCTGATTTTCAAATTAAGCTCAACTAGTCACGAAGCTGTGGCAATGGGTGGGACACGTATTTCGAAGATCCGATGGACGTTAGGTTCCCAAGGAGCTAAAATGGCGACCCCGCACTAGGAAGCGCAATTTTGGTCGATCCCTCACCAGCTGGAGTGATGACATCAAGCGAGTCGCGGGGATTTGCTGGATACAGGCGACTGAGGATCGTGTTGTTTGGAAGTCGCTACAAAAGGCCTTTGTGGACCTCCTGCAGTGGACTTCCATTGGATGATGATTATTTTTCCATTATTACAGGAGGTATTTAAATCAAATAAGTCGCCATTCTAGCTCAATTAGGTATTGAATGAATTATATCACAAGGGCTTTTTCAAAATTAAATTTAAAATTATCACTAAAATTTATTTTGGCAGTGATCCACAGAGAGCTCGGCGCGGTTTGATGAATTTAAAGCAATCCGATTACCACAATCAAAAGCAGTGTTAAATTTACTGCAACATTTATTAATATTTACACTCGCGATATCGTTTCAGTTGGATGGACAACATTACATTTAATGAAAGTGATATTGTACAGTAAATAATTACGAGGATTTAATTTACAAGTCGATCAAGTTACCATTTACTTAAGATCCTAAGTAATATAGACGGTCCAAGCAGTTGGCCCACCCTATCGTCGTCATCAAGCCATATTCGGCTCACTGCTGAGCTCGAGTCTCCTCTCAGAATGAGAGGGGTTAGGCCAGTAGTCCACCACGCTGGCCCAATGCGGATTGGCAGACTTCACACATGCAGAGAATTAAGATAATTCTCTGGTATGCAGGTTTCCTCACGATGTTTTCTTTCACCGATTGAGACACGTGATATTTAATTACATAAAATGCACACAACTGAAAAGTTGGAGGTGCATGCCCCGAACCGGATTCGAACCCACACTCACCCCCACACAATCGGAGGCAGAGGTCATATCCACTGGGCTATCACGGCTCTAACCCCTCCCCCCCCCCCCGGGGGGGGCACCCTATACCCTATAATATAACAAGAGTGACACAGTTTACAAAGCGCCATCTATCTGTGACGGTATAGCATATCCATAGCAATCTTTAGTTTGTAACTTAACCTTAAGTTAACAACTAAATATTACTATGGAAACACTACAACGATGCCCCATGTGCCTGTTACTATACCGGTCAACGGTCAACCATGGTCTTCAGTCCGGAACGATTAGACTAACAGCCAGTTTCTTCGTGTAAAGCTAAAGTAACAGTAAAAGTAGTAAGTAGTAAAGAAGACTATTTTTCAGTGAATAAGACCGTCACTTTTGATTTATGACGTTACTTTGACTGTTACTTGCGATGAAGAAACTGGCCGTAATAGTCCACCAATGTGGATCGGCAGACATTACATACGAAGACAATTAAGAAAATTCTCTGGTGTGCAGGTATCATCACCGTGTGAGACATGTGATATTTAATTAGAGCATGCATGCCGGACCAAATTCAAGCCTACACCTTCTGAATCGAAGGTAGAAGTCACATCCACTGGGCCATTACGGGTATCTCTATCACAGTTATTGTGCATCTTAGTATGAAGTTTTATTTGTTAAAAGTATTTATATAATGAGGGTAAAGAGGCTTGAGTTACTCGTAGTTTGTAACAGCCGCTTGGAGCAGCGAGGTAGACGTCCTTAAGCTCTTTAAATCCTCCCTCCGTGTGACAGACAAGCTGTGAGCTGCAGTGGGGGATAAAGTCTAATAATAGCGATAGTACATACTCACTGAACTGATTTTAGATAATTGCTCTAGATCGAGACACGCGGCCGCGTGTCTGCCAAATTATAAAAGTGAGTTCAGGTGTTCTTTTCGCTATAAACTGTCTCCTCTAGTCATTCTGTAGGATAGAGGTTCCCAAAGCAGGTGCCGGCACCCCTGACGTCCAGCAGTGCCAATACTATCCTTAATTTTCACAAAAAAACATGTGGGCGCACGACAAAAGTGATAATTTAAACTATAGCACATCACTATAAACGTTTCGCAACACTATAAGCCGCGGCGCCCGCGCGTCGCGCATAGGTATTAGGCAGTCGGTCACAACGTTGAATAGCGAACGGACGCACTCGGGTGCGTCCGGGGTTGTTATTAATATTTACGTAATATTAATAACAACCCCAGTTTTTGATTGTATAACCATAATTTTCTTTAATAAAATGTATAAATAGTGTACGTGTTTGAAATAGTAGTTCCTATAAAACTAATTGTTTTATTTAATTATCGAATCTTATTGATTACTAGCTGACTCTACGCGGTTTCACCCGCGTGGTTCCCGTTCCCGTAGGAATACGGGGATAATATATAGCCTATAGCCTTCCTCGATAATTGGGCTATCTAACACTGAAAGAATTTTTCAAATCGGACCAGTAGTTTCTGAGATTAGCGCGTTCAATCAAACAAACAAACAAACTCTTCAGCTTTATAATATTAGTATAGATTGAATTTAATTAACAATCCTCCTTTGTCGGAGGAGTGTAAAAAAATTTCGACAGAAGACACTTGAAAACTTTTAAAATAGTCTGTGGTCGTAAAATCCAATCCAAAGTTTGCTCAATCAAGTGCTAGTGTCAAACGAGCGACGTGAGCTGTAACGCGTTAAGTTACCAAGCGATTTTTATTACCCCATTCCATCTTCCCTTCAAAAATGGAAATCTCAGTGGTAGTGGAAATAAGTGAAGAAAGCACATTAGTAGTTATCATTATGTTCTGTCAACTATGATATGGGCCCGGGTTTTATTTCCAATATGTTGGGAACTCTAAGACTAAATAGGTAAACCTTTCTTTTTATCTCGTGTAAAGAAATTCGCGTCCTTAAAAATTCACTCTCAATCGTCGTCTACCTATTATCGAGTTACCTAAGAAGTTCCGCTTGAAAAGAAACGAGAAAAATATGCTTAATCGAGTTTCGAGTTAGACAAATGGTACGGTGTTTTTGTGAGTATAGTAGACGATCGTAAATTAGTTGGTAGGGACTTATTTGCACCACCACTGATTAAAGTCCCATCCGGTAGAGTTTTTGGCGCAGGAAGTGATGTCCCTTCTGCCTTTATTGTGTATGCGTCATTGCATTGATAGCTCTGCTGAATATCAACTCGATGGCCATTTTGGTATTCTGAAAGTTATGCAAAAGACAACTTAGTTTCCTAAGGATGAAACCGTCGATGTCTTTCAAAAATAATTGGCTATAACACGTTGTATACATAATAGGTATAAATTAATAATAATAATCTGTCATCCTTATGTGTATGTTCATGAGCGAATTTTGAATATGTCAAACTAGCGGACGCCCGCGAATTTTTCACAAATCCCGCGGGAACCATGGATTTCCGGGATTAACACAGGCTACTTTTCAAGTAGCCTATGTGTTAATCCAGAGTAATATCTACTTCCATTCCAAATTTCAGTTAAATCGCTTCAGTAGCCGCAGCGTAAAGGAGGAACAAACATACATAAACACTGTAAAGTGTGATGTTATATAGAATAAGCAAAGCGTGGAGCAAAATGCTCATTAATGATCAGATCGCAAAGAAAAAGGTAATTTTCTTTTCACGACATTCTCAGTAAAGATGTCTGTCCGAAGTCGGGAAATAGGTAAGTGTAACTACACTCCCGTGCCTCAAAGAACATCGTATATTACCATTAACATCTGATAATGATCATTACAGACTCCAATGTTCAAATACATTTGGACAGCTAAATCACACACAAACTTTCACCTTTATAATATCAGTGTAAAGTGTGATGTTATATAGAATAAGCAAAGTGTGGAGCATAATGTTCATTAATGATTGGACGTAGGCAAAGAAAAAGGCAATTTTCTTTTCACGACATCCTCAGTAAAGATGTCTGTCCGAAGTCGGGAAATAGGTAACTACACTCCCGTGCCTCAAAGAGTATCGAATATTACCATTAACATCTGATAATGATCATTACAGACTCCAGAGAGCACACCCGCATTGAAGCAGGATGGTGGGTATAACACACTATATCCTCTCTCGAATAAGCGAAGAGGCCCGACCTATTGGAATGTTATAACAGGCAAATAATGATGATTTGTTTATTGTGCTTAGTACCTCAGTCAACGCCATTCCATCAATTATCACACCTCGATAGCCACCGCGCGTCGTAACCACACAAACAGAGGGTAGATTTATTATTAGAATCGGTCGATACTGGACACCGATGGCTATGAATATCTTTTCTGTGGCTATGATGATTAATAATGTATCTCGCTGCTTAAAATAATTGTCACTCCTAAAACCACAGCGTTCATCGATGCATCAACGTTGAACGTAAACAAGGTCATCCAATAAACAGAATAACCGCATTTTCTATAATTTAATAAACAGCTTCGAGTTTCTTGACACTCATTTCGTTAAATGGTTGTTTTTGAATTCATATTTTAAAATTTAGTTTTTGAATTTGAACAAGCATAATGTTTTATTCTTTTTAACTGACTTCAAAAAAACGAGGAGGTTCTCAATTCGTCTGTATGTTTTTTTTTTTGTATGTATGTTACCTGAATACTCGAAGACGCCTGGACTGATTTAAATAATTCTTTTTTTGTTTGAAAGGGTATACTCCTGAGGTGGTCCCATTGTCACCATTTCAAGGTCTGATGATGGGATCGTGGAGAAATTGAGGGGAACTTTCAAAAATCGTAGGGGCAACTATAGCGTTCTATATATTTTTTTTAATTTCGTTGAGTACCACGGCAAGGGGTGGGTTTTTTCAACATACCTACAAAAGTTTAGCGTTTGAGGCGGAAACCTATAGCCTATAGTCACAGTAGATATATTACAAGCAGTATAATAACTCGGCCATATTTTTGAAATAAATACCTACAGCCGCGCGCTCCGTAAACATGTGATAGGGCTGCCTGCCTTTAGCATTTTAATTACATTTGCCAACTTTGTGTTTCCATTTAGTTATGTGATTGTAAATATACTTTTTTTTAAATAAACAAATAAACACTTCTTATTTTACTACAATTTACTTTGTAAATTGTAGTAAAATAGGAAGTGTTGTTTTTTGATTGGTAGATTTAAATAAGGCTGATACTAATCAATGATCTTGAAGGACCTTCATATATTTATTTTGGTGATGCCATCTATCTATTACCACCACACTAGGTGACCAAATAAAAAAAATCGGTCAAGTGCGTGTCGGGCCACGCGCAGTGTAGGGTTCCGTAGATTATGTTAGCACTTTAACCCCTTATGTAATGTACAAAAATACCGATAACGATACCCCTGTGGCGAACGAACTCTTTCGTTCGCCCACTTTAGGTTAGGCCATCTATATTCACATTCCAGATTTATTTTATATTTAGAATTCCCTCGACCGCGCATGCGTGGATATATTGTTTCGCCCATTCATTACATCTTTACCAGCTCTTCATTCCACACCGCTTCATCTATTTGTTAACCTTTTATTTTATATCCTTTTACAATTGTTACAATCAGTAAAGTGAATAAATACCTATACCAATCAACATCGTCGTCTTCATAACTATAAACTAAAATATATAACCTCAATGGCGATACCCCCACACTATAGAATAGACGATAAAAAATTGACCCTGACTTGGCATGTAGGGAAGGAACTACAAAAAACAAATTGAGATTGACCGGGTTCGCTAGTCGTTTAATAAAAAAATCTGGATAGGTATATTGATATCAGCTGGCTCTTTACTTTTTTTATTCAAATACATTAAAGTATGAGCAACACAATAATGTTGTTAAATTCAAACAACTTCTTTACGTAACTTCTTTATTACCTTAAAATACAGGTATACAAAACATACATGTCATAAGATTTAAATCTATGTATTACATAATAATCAAAGAAAACAACCTAAATGAAGAAGTTAATAAATAATTATTTAATAATATTATATTACCGTTTACGTCATTTACCTATTTACACAATTTTATCATTTAAGCATTTATTTATATATATATATATATTTATTAAATTATGCCTTTAGAATACAAAATATTAATCAAACTTTATAAAAATAATAACTTTTTTCCTAGTCGTCATAATTAAAAAATCCAATACACTGCGTTCGTCACCGCGGCACAGTCGCAACGGTCTTCACCCCACGATCACCCCACGTACGAGCTGCGTAGGTATAGCTCGCGTTTCGACCTTTAGTATGAAGTCCAACTACTGCTTGTAATATATCTACTGTGCTATAGTATTAATATTTGGTTCGATTACGCCCTCGACTTCCAGACAGACAGACAACAAAGTGATCATAGAATCACGAAGGACTTCGCTTTTTGTATTTTGAGTTACGGAACCTTAATTAAGCGTATGAGATAAAGTAGAGTATGAAACGTTTAACTAAGTATTAAATTATTTGATAGAATCAGGCGTTACATTGCAATTGCACGTTGTAGAGTCAACATCTCCTGAGGATGCTCCGGTTTCGGGGTGAAACGTACGTAGAGAGTATTTTGTCGGACCTGGGTGACGTTGAGGCATGAATTCGTCGGCTTTTCGCTGATGATAGCAAAATAATTAAATTATTATCTATTAGTATTATTAAAACTCTCATGTCTCTATTTTGAATTTCAGTCCTTTCATTTTATAAAATTCACTTGTGTTTTAATTACCCCTACTATGCACCGTTTCATACATCTTAGTTTTACGTAATAATACTGTAACTTTTAATTAAAAATAAATATATAAATAAATGAAGACTGTAAAATATTTAAGATTACTGTAAGATTGTATTCTGTGTAATTTGTAATATCGCATTGTTTTGTTTTATCCTATTCTTATACTTAGTTATCCTGTCACTGTAATTATATAACTACTGTGTATTTATGGTTTGGAAATTAAATTTAATTTTAATTTTTTAAATTTAAATCTACTGTTTTGGTTTGATAATTTAAACCCAAATTATTTGAAACTAGCAGAACTTCGGGGGTAAAGAGATAAAATGTAGCCTATTTTGCTCGGACATGTATAGTTTATCTCATGCTCCGACGTTGTATCGCGTGTTTTAGTCATGCTTCATAATAAAATAACATGTTACTCACTAATAATGTAGCTAGTTCTTTTTAATGGTACCTAGGTATTTTGTGTGTAACCTTAAATGTAATTTTATTCGTTACATACGAAATAATTTTTTTTATAATATTAGTATAAATAACCGCAATATATTATTAACTGGACTGGTTAACTAAGTGTTGGTTGACCTGGTTGGTTGGCAGATGACACCGAGGGGAAGGGAGCTGCTCGATGATGTTGGCTCAGGTGGTATTTACAAAGCTTAAAGTTTTACAGAAAGCTTATCTTTAGCAGCAGTCTCCTATCGGCTGATAATACTGAGGACGATGAAGTTAACGCAAGTGATGCCGCGAAAAATGCTAGCTCTTTATACGAGTAACAATATCAGCTTTCCGGACAATTTATCTCGCATCTATAACCGCAAGTCACCTCTGTATCCGAGCCGGGGGTGGTTTATTAATAGAAGCAGTCGATAAATGAACACATAAGCTTTATTAGTGATTAGCGGTATATCCCTTCCTCTCTTTTAACACCATCGCTGCGGCACTCATTTTTCTGTACTTTACACTGGTGCGTTACGAGGTTTTTTAACCTCATACTAAAACTTTATGTGGTGTGGTACGAGGTCCGTCGACCTCGTAACTCTTGAAGATGTTAGACTCACGAGGTCAATTGACCTCGTACCGCAGCGCGAACGTGTTAATGATTTTTTTTGCTTGGGGTAAGAGAGAAAAAACATCGATAATATTTGCAAGCCTCTGTTGAGTAGTCTCGTATGTACCTAACGTGGTAAGCGTGGTAATAAACCCACAACCTCCTGGGTTAAAGTCCTGGGTAAGACTATGAATTACTGAGCTTTTCTTTTCAAATTTTCACTTTTCACAAAATCACTTTTGTGGTGACTTTATATTGACATAACATATCTAAAAGTATGAAATCTATGGGGTTGGGGTCACCTCAATACTCACAATTGCGCCCAAAAGAGTTACTTACGGTTATTTTAGAATTTAAACTATCGTGAGTGTTATTCATATTAATTGATTATGAAACACGGCTAAAACTCACGTGATATTACGTCGGAGTATGCCCGACTAGTTTCGAACCCATACGGGCCCTTAGTCATGAGCTGGTTCTTGCATCGCGGCACGATCCAAACACTACTTACTACTAACGGTTACATTGCGTTAACCGCTAAACGTCTGAATCTGATCGAATTAATTAGTAAACCAATTAATTATTAATTAGTCTTCTAATTAATTGATAAATTGGTCTTTGGTGAAATAATATCATTTTGTTAGTTTAAAACACCCAATACTAAAGTGTTGTTAGATCCTGTGATAGGTTAACTGGCGGTCCTAATACGTGTTCATAGCAAGGTGAGCACTCAAAATGAAATGCACTAATTGTTCATTAAACCCTAGACTGGAGCACGTAGGTCGCAAGCGTCTGGAACCGAATAAATTAAGACGAACGATTGCTCGCTCAGCGAACAAGCCACAAGAGATAGCGGAAATGTTGTCTTGTACAATATTTGAAAGTTCCATACCGCAAAATAATAATGGAATCCTTATAAAATCAATGTCTGTCAAAACATTTTTTTCAAATATTAACACTAAATACAAAGGCCAGTAATAAAATACCAAAGAAGAATGCCTTTTACTACAAAACTTCAGGAAAAAAAATAAAAAATTAGATTAACATACATTGGCATCATTACAATACTAATCTGTCTAAAATTACTTTAAAATAACACAACTATACTTTACTTTACAGAGGAGGTACTTTAGCTCATAACATACGAGAATTTGAGTTTTTGAACGCTCTTATATTTCATATCATCTGTTTATGTGAATTTCCGCTATCGCTTGTGAAATACGGCACTTCGTCGCTCGTTATAAGAGCATTTAATAGCGTTTCTAGATCGCATTTTCCCTAAATGGCGCGATTAGGCCGCGCCGTTTGCATCCAGCTAGTTATCGATCCGAAATGCAGTTTCACAGTTTCTGTATGTTGCTTTGATAAATGCGTCAAAGGATTGCAGTAGTTGAATGTATAGCTCTTTATGCTTATAATATTCGAGCGAATTCTTGAAATTGAAAGTTAAAGGAACCAAACATTATCAACCTAAGTGCACCAACCGGCACTGTACCAGCGAGACCAGCGTGGTAGAAAACGTAGAAGGTAGCAATCAATTAAGTCACAAGAAGTCAGGGTTTCAGACGGAAGACATCAACTGATTCGCAAGAAGTTTCTGGTTACAAGCGGTTTTAATTAATATTTCTTCCTCACGTATGCCCATTGTCCAGCAGTGGATGCTCTTCGGCTGAAATTACCAATCATGCGAACACGGTAACTTAAGATCCAAATAATACGACGAGAAATGGCTAGTGATTACGAGGTTCTTTTGATGTCAAATCGAAAAATCATGCAAAAAGAATTAAATGCCAAAAGGGCTTACTGAACCTTTGAGTTCACGTTCCATTACACGGCTTGATGTTGATTGATTGACGATCTCTAAGATTATGAAGCCGAGCAGATAAAAATGTACAATCATACTTTTATTACAATCTTTCGCATTTATTTGCACCTTAAAAGGGATTATTTAAACAACTGGCCATGTCTTATCATTTTACCCGCTTAAATCGTTTTTTTGGAAATATCGGAATATAAACAAGCCTAAGTTAACCCTTAAAACACCAGCTAATTGCCGGTTAAAGTCAAAATGGTTGTAACCATTTAGAACGATTTTGACGGGAGGACGAAGTTTCAGAGGTTAGTCGGAACAAAAATACAGACAAGAATAAAAAAAAACATTATTATTATAGGACTCAAAGTGATTGCA